>NC_134690.1:239602109-239817109 GCF_050947455.1 Rhinoderma darwinii
AAGCCAAGAAGATCAGATCTTTAGAAATGAACCTTGAGCTCTCTTTTTCCAGTATGTCATTTCTTCAAATAGAAAAATGTGGTAAATTTTCCTTGTCTATTGTAGAACCTATTTCTTCTGACATCCAGTATGAGGAAATTAGAATTCTACCTGCTGCCGCTAATAAAAATAATAATTTCCTCATATTATTGTGGAAGATTAACATTTCCCATAATTCCTAATAAAGCTAGTTTTAGTGTAGTGGAGATAATTACTTTACACACTATTTCTTGGAAAACATTGGCCGAATTTTCTGATTTTGGGACAAAGCCACTAAATATAAATATTATAGTACCCTTCATTTATTTACATTTCAAAAAAAATAGACATCGCCTTTAATTCATTGAGGTCAATTTCTTAAAGTCTGAAAGTGGAGTGAAAATATCCCCTACTTTTAAGAACATGTTAAATCGTTCTTTACTGTATTTTATGTTAAAAAAAAAAACGTTTCAAGAATGAAAATTAAGGGGCTTTTCATGTCAGAAGAATAAAATGTTCCTCCTTTTTAAGACCCTCTAATAGAGACCTTGAGATTCTTGAAATTCTGGAGGCAATGACCGAATTAAACAGTGTCTGTCACCAAAATGATGATACATATATTCTGTTCTATGTTAGGGTACATTCAAACGTGGCGGAATTGCTGTGGAATTCCGCTGCGGACAGTCCGCAGTGGAAATACTTAGCAGACAGTTTGTCCATTGGTTTCCACACCTTTTTAGTTATCTTCGTGCAGACGTTGCGGAAAACTCCGCTGCGGACCATAGGCTACGGTGCGGAAATTTCAGTCCGCAGCATGAAATGCCTGTTGCGGAGAAGAAGCGGAATTTCACTGTGTATTTCAGCCTTTGCAATGCAAAAACTGAAATCTGTGGCAAGTCCGCTGTGTTTTCTGCAACGTCTGAATTACCTGTCAAATATGCAAATGTTAGTGCAGTTTCGTTGCGTAATTGCCCCAAATCTGCACCAACATTTGCAGCAGAAAAATTCTGCTACGTCTAAACGTGCCCTTACTGCTTTTTCTTATAGTAACTTAAACTGCAGATGTCCTAAATTTAATCTATGAGTAAGGCCCTGTTCACACTGTGTTTTTTGACGAGTTTTTTGACGCGGAAACCGCGCCGCAAAACTCGTCAAAAACCGCCCAAAAATGCCTCCCATTTCAATGGGAGTTGGACGAGTTTTTTTACCGCAAGTAAAAAAAACGCATCGCAGTAAAAAGAAGCGTCATGACCCATCTTGAGGCGGTTTCCGCCTCCAAAACCCCATTTCAATCAGTCAGAAAGAGGAAAAAAACACCTCGACGAGTGTTTTGACGAGTTTTTGTCAAACCACTGTGCAAAAACGTTCTGGAGCAGTTTTTGCAGGAGGAATTTTCCTCCTGCAAAAAACTCAGTGTGAACATAAGTGGCTGCTGATGAATATTCATTATGCATTCTGCTCCTGTCGGCCCTCTTATAAGCAGCTGATTGATCGTGTCACTTGCCATACTATGCTGAATCTGATTGGTCAGAGCCCCCCACTGCAACTCCAGTCTTTAGACTCGCTCAGACACAAGCCTACCCTTCAGATTCATTTGCTTCATTAAGCAAAAAAGGACATTGACACTAAAAAAGTAAGTTATCATGTCTACATATGTCCACAAGCGAATATATCATAAACTGATACAGATGATACCCCCAAAAGTGATGACAGATACACTTTAAGTCCCTAACCTGAAATAATGAAGGACAGGACCAATCTGTATTTTAGAACTCTAGTCCAGTACTGTTGCCTTGGTTAACCCCTACCCGCACCAGTCAGTAACTGTACGTCTTGGCAAGAGGGTACTTCCCGCACCAAGACGTACAGTTACTGAACCGTTCCCGGTGTTCACTGTCCTAACAGACAGAGTCCGAGAACCAAGAGATCAGCTGTCCCCGACAGCCGACACTCCCGTCACCGGCCAGCGGTCCAACGCTGGCGATTCCTGCAATTAACCACTTTAATGCGGTAGTCAATAGCGATTGTCGCATTTAAGGGGTTTGTAGCAGATCGGCACCCACCATGACGCGATTGCAGGGGTGCCGATGGTTGGGTCTGCCATGTACTGAAGCCTATGTGGACCCACTCCAAAAGGTCCTGATAGGCTTGCTGCCAGTGTCACACTAGCATCTCTAATACATTACACTACATAGGTAGTGTAAAGTATTAGTATAAAGATCAGTGTTGCAGGCTTTCAAGTCCCCTAGTGAGACAAAAAAAAGTTAATAAAATGTTGTATTAGGCCGGGTTTGCAAAAGGCACTTAACAGCTCCGTGTGTCATCCCCGTATAATGCGCAGCAGCGTGACTTTCGCGCAGCCGCCATCATTATGACACTCCATTTGGATGTTTGTAAACAGAAAAGCACGTGGTGCTTTTCTGTTTACATTCATAGTTTGACAGCTGTTGCGCGAATCACACGCGTCCCACGGAAGTGCTTCCATGTGGCATGCGTGATTTTCACGCACCCATTGACTTCAATGGGTGCGTGATGCGCAAACAACGCAGAAATATAGGACATGTCGTGAGTTTTTCGCAGCGGACTCACGCGGCGCAAAAATCACGGACTGTCTGCACTGCCCCATAGACTAACATAGGTCCGTACGACACGCGTGAAAATCGCACACGTTGCACGGACGTATTACACGCTCGTGTAAATGAGCCCTAAGAGTGTAAAAATAAAAGTTATAAGTTAAAAAAAACAGCCTTTTTTTCCTACAATAGGCCTTTTAGTATAGGAAAAAAATGAAAACGTTAAAAAAGTACACACATTTGTTATCACCGAGTTCATAACGACCCAAACTATAAAACTATAATGTTATTGAAAAAAAACACAAAAAAAAAACAATGACAGAGTCACTATTGTTTGGTAACCACCCCTCCAAAAACATAGAATAAAAAGTGATCAAAAAGTCACAAGTACCCTAAAATAGCATTGTACATAACTATGATGCTAGGAGCCCGGCTCCCTGCACTGTGTTCGGTCCGGGACTTCCGGCCGAAATACGTCCGTCCATTACGGACGTTAATGTGCTCGTGTGAACCCAGCCTAAAGATGGCAATATACTGCAATACATTAGTATTGCAGAGTATTGTCCCCTAGGGGGACTACTAAAATGTGAAAAAAAAGTTAAATAAAGTTGTTATTATTAGTGGAAATAAAATATTAAAAAGTTCAAAAAAACACTATTCTAATTTTTTCTCTAAAGTAATGTAAAAAATAAAATAAATAAACTAAGCTGGTAAAGCTGTGTCCTTAAAAGTAAGAACTATTACAATAGACCATTATTTAACTCGCACGTAAAAAAAAAAAACATTTAAAATGCCCAAATTTTTTGGTCAAATAAAACGTGATCAAAAAGTTGTATGTACCAATAAATAAAACTACAGCTCATCCCACAAAAAATAAGCCCTTACACCGCTCAAAAAATAAAAAAGTTATGGCTCTCAGAATGTGGTGAAACAAAACCAGTTTTTTTTTTTTTTTTAACAAATAGTTGTTTCTTTGTAAAAGTAGTCAAATATAAAAAAAACTATATAAATTTGGTATCACCGTAATCGTATTAAGCCACAAAATCAAGTTAAGTTGACGTTTTTACAGCAGGGTGAAAGCCGTAAAAACGAAACCCAAAAAACAATGGAGAAATCGCAGTTTTTTCCAATTTCAGCCCAAAAATCATTTTTTTTCAGTTTTACTCTAGCCCAACATGTGGGACATTTCTAAAAACTAAATCTGGGCTATAAATATTGAGTTGCATTTTTCTGGTAAAAGCTTCTGTGTTACAGAAAAAAAACAGATTAAAATGGATTTTCTAAATTGAAAAAAATGAAATTTGTAAGTTTCACCTCCATTTAATTCCTGTGAAACACCTAGAGGTTTAAGAAACGTTCTAAATTCTGTTTTGAATACTTTGAGGGGTGCAGTTGTTAAAATGAGGTGACTTATGGGGGGTTTCTAATATATAAGGCCCTCAAAGCCACTTCAGAACTGAACTGTTTTTTTAAAAAAATAGGTTTTGGAAATTTTCTTGAAAATGTGAGAAATTGCTGCTAAAGTTCTAAACCTTGTAATGTCCTAGAAAAATTAAAGTATGCTTAAAAATTATGCCAACATAAAGTAGACATATGGTGAATGTTAACTAGTAACTATTTTGTGTGGTATTACTATCTGTTTTATAAGCAGATATATTTAAATTTGGAAAAATGCAAATTTTTGTCAATTTTCTCAAAATGTTGGTGTTTTCACAAATAAATACTGAATTTATCAACCAAATTTTTCCACTAACATAAAGTACAATACGTCATGAGAAAACATTCTCAGGATCGCTTGGATAGGTAAAAACATTCCCAAGTTATTACCACATAAATTAATACATGTCAGATTTGAAAAAATCAGAGGTGTCCACAAGGCCAAAACAGGCTCAGTCGTGAAGGGGTTAATATATTAATGTTTGGGACCCCTATTTTAAGTATCATTTATAAATATCTTAATGGCAATGGAGACATTACCTGCTCAATAGCAAACAATTTTGTTGGTGAGCTGGAATACCCACCCCTCCTCTCTGGCTTGAATCGAGCCAGCAACTGTAATTGTATGGTAATCTATGTTGACCACCTTCTACCAAAAAAAATTAAGAATTTCCTTTTTAGTTGTTGGCCTACTTTACTGCTTACACTGGAGTTGGCATCTCACTCTCATTCTGAATGACATATGTGGCTAGTTATGAAGCGATACAATTGTTCCCACATCTCTGGATGACAAGGAAGATTTGCCATTTAACCCCTTCCCGCTCCTGGACGTACTATTAGGTCATGGTAGCTGTATCGTTCGCGCTCCATGACCTAATATTACGGCCATTTCGGCCATCCTCCCGACACATACAGGAGCTGTGACAGCTGCTGTCTCATACAGCAGCTGCCGCAGCTCCTACAGCGGGAACTGATCGCTGTGTCCCCGCTGATTAACCCCTTAAAAGCCGCGTTCAATAGAGATCGCGGCTTTTTAGGGGTTAAGCTGCCATCGCCGGCCTGCTACACGATAGCGGCCGGCAATGGTGACTATGGGTACCGGACACCAAACAATGGCGTCCGGCTATGCCATCGACGGAAGCCTAGTGGGTCCTGACAAAGTCAGGACCCACTATGCTTGCTGTCAGTGAGTAGCTGACAGTTCTAATACACTGCACTACGCATGTAGTGCAGTGTATTAGAATTGCGATCAGGGCCTCCTGCACTCAAGTCCCCTAGTGGGACAAAGTAATAAAGTAAAAAAAAAAGTAAAAAAAAGATGTGTAAAAAGAAGAAAATAAAAGTATTAAAAGTGCTAAAAGTAAAAATCCCCCTTTTTACCTTATCAGTCCTTTATTATTAATAAAAATATATAAACAAACAAATAAACTATACATAATTGGTATCGCCGTGTCCGGAACGGCCTGAACTACAAAATTATTTTGTTATTTATCCCGCACGGTGAACGCCGTAAAAGAAAATAATAATAAACCGAACCACAATCACAATTGTTTGGTCACTTCACCTCCCAAAAAATAGAATAAAAAGAGATCAAAATGTTGCATGTACCTAAAAATGGTACTGATCCAAACTGCAGTTCGTTACGCAAAAAATAAGTCCTCACACGGCTTTTTTTGATGGAAAAATTAAAAAGTTCTGGCTCTTAGAATAAGGTAACACAAAAAGTGAATGATTTTTTACAAAACGTATTTTATTGTGCAAACGCCATAAGACATAAAAAAGCTATAAACATCTGGTATCGCTGTAATCGTATCGCCCCGCAGAATAAAGTGAATATGTCATTTATAGCGCACGGTGCACGCTGTAAAAAAAATAGAATAAAAAAACAATAGTAGAATTGCTGTTTTTTAGTCACCACGCCACCTAAAACTAGAATAAAAACTGATCAAAAAGCAGCATGCACCCCAAGAAAACTACAATGGATTCCTCAAGGGGTCTACTTTCCAAATTGGGGTCACTTTTGGAGGGTTTCCAATGTTTTGGCACCACAAGACCTCTTCAAACCGGACATGGTGCCTAACAAAAAAGAGGCCTCAAAATTCACTAGGTGCTCCTTTGCTTCAGTCCATTACTGCACTAGGGCCACATGTGGGATATTTCTCAAAACTACAGAATCTGGGCAATAAGTATTGAGTTGCGTTTCTCTGAAAAATCCTTTTGTGTTATAAAAAAATTGTATAAAGAGGATTTTCTGACAAAAAAAAGATGGAAATTTCACCTCTACTTTGCTCTAAATTTCTGTGAAACACCTAAAGGGTTCATAAACTTTCTAAATGCTGTTGTGAATACTTTGAGGGGTCTAGTTTCTAAAATGGGGTGTTTGATAGGGGTTTCTAATATATGGGCCCCTCAAAGCAACTTCAGAACTGAACTGTAACCTAAAAAAATAAATAAATGAGGCAATACTTTGCTTCTTACATTATACTGATAATGAGCTGTGCCCACCCCGAGATGACCCCAGTTTTGACCGTTTGTATAAACAGAGACCCCTATTAGACCGTTTCAGTGCCCGGTTTTCCCAAGCATACACCACCGAGACGTGTATTTCTATTGATGAGTCCTTGGTACATTTTAAAGGGCAAGGTATGGCGTGAAGATGTATAAGCTATGTGAGTGTGCATCAGGGTATACCTACAGATTTAGGATATATGAAGGGAAGGACAGCAGTATTAAGGCCCCAGAATGCCCACCCTTACTGGGAGTTAATGCAAAAATTGTGTGGGATTTGGTGCACCCACTGCTGGACCAGGGTCACCAGCTCTACCTGGATAATTTTTATACCAGCGTCCCACTCTTCAACTGCTTCTCTTCCAGAAGTCCTGCGGCATGCGGCGCTGCTAGAAGAAATCTGGGAGGCCTCCCTAAGACTCTGCTTGGGCAAACACTCAGAAGGGGTGAGAGCAGGGCACATTCTAGCAGCAACATATTGTGTGTCAAGTACAAGGACAAGAGAAATGTCCTTGTATTGACAACAATACATGGCCACACCAGTATCCACGTACCGTACAAGGTACCAGTACAGAGACCCACAAACCAGACTGCATCCTGGGAGGGGTGGACTTGTCAGATCAAGTCCTGAAGCCCTACAGCGCCATGCGGTGTGGTATAAGAAGCTGGCCGTGCACATCATACCGACGGCTTTGTACGATGTGTACGTGCTACGTCGATGTACAGGCCAGATGGGAACTTTCCTGGAATTTCAAGAGGTGATTATCAAGAACCTAATCTTTAGGGACCAAGAAGGGGGGGGGCACCCAGTACTTCTGGAAGCGGGGCCACACGCATCGTACCAGGGCAACACTTTCCAGGAGAAGTTCCCCAAACAGGCAAGAAGGGAAAAAGTCAAAAGAGGTGCAACATCTGCTATAAGAGGGGGATAAGGGAGGACACAATATATCAATGTGACACGTGTCCCGAAAAACCAGAGCTCTGTATGAAAGAGTGTTTTCAAATTTATCATACATCCCTTGGTTTATAATTTACCCCAATTTTACTTACCCTGATGTACTCCGCACAGCTTATCCCCCCTCGTCTTTCCCCTCTGGGCCCTGCTGTGTGCCCAGGCAGCTGATAACAGCCACTTGTAGGGTATTGCCGTATTCAGGAGAACCCACATTACAGTTTATGGTGTGTATGTCAAAATGCTCACTACACCTCTAGATGAATGCCTTAAGGGTGTCGTTTTTAAAACGGGGTCACTTCTTGGGAGTTTCAACTGTACTGGTACCTCAGGGGCTTCTGCATACATGACTTCGCACCAGAAAATCCCCAGTAGGCCAAATGGTGGTCTTTTCCTTCTCAGCCCTCCCATGGGCCCAAATGGCAGTTTATCACCACAAATGGGGTATTTTGGCACTAAGGACAAATTGTGCAACAGAATGGGGTATTTTGTTTCATGTAAAAATAAGAACTTTTCAGCCAAAACTACATATTATTGGAAAAAATTAATTTTGTTTTAATTCCCAGCCCAGTTCAAATAAGTTCTGTGAAAAAACTATGGGGTCAAAATGGTCACAACACCCATATTTGAATTCCTTGAGGGGTGTAGTTTCCAAAATGGGGTGACTTCTGGTGGGTTTCCATTGCTTTGATACCTCTGGGGCTCTGCAAATGCGACATGGCACCCGAAAACCAATCCAGCAAAATCTGGACTCCAACAAACACATAGCGCTCCTTTCCTTCTGAGCCCTCCCATGGGCCCAAACAGCAGTTTATCACCACAAATAGGGTATTGCCGCACTAAGGACAAATTGGGCAACAAAATTAGGTATTTTGTTCCCTGTGAAAATAAAAAAATTTGATCACAAATGACATTTTATTGGAAAAAATTACATTTTTTAATTTCACAGCCCAATTCAAATAGGTGCTGTGAAAAAACTGTGCAGTCAAAATGGTAACAACAACCATAAATGAATTCCTTGAGGGGTGTAATTTCCAAAATGGGGTCACTATTGGGGGATTCCTACTGTTTTGGCACCTCAACACCTTTTCAAACCTGGCATGCTGCCTAAAATATATTCTAATAAAAAAGAGACCTCAAAATGCACTAGGTGCTTCTTTGCTTCTAGGGCTTGTGTTTTAGTCCACAAGCACACTAGAGCCACATGTGGGACATTTCTAAAAACTGCAGAATCTGGACAATACAGATTTAGTAGTGTTTCTCTGATAAAAGCTTCTGTGTTACAGAAAAAAAAATTAATGAAATTGAAATTCAGCAAGAAAAATGAAATTTGCAAATTTCACCTCCACTTTGCTTTAATTCCTGTGAAAAGCCTTTCTAAATGCTGTTTTGAATAGTTTGAGGGGCCTAGTTTTTAAAATGGGATGTTTTATCAGGGTTTCTAATACATAGGCCCCTCAAAGCACTTCAGAACTGAACAGGTACCTTAAAAAAAAGGCTTTTGAAATTTTCTTAAAAACATGAGAAATTGCTGTTTATGTTCTAAGCCTTGTAACGTCCAAGAAAAATAAAAGAATGTTCAAAAAACAATGCCAATCTAAAGTAAACATATGGGAAATGTGAACTAGTAACTATTTTGGGTGGTATAACTGTCTGTTTTACAAGCAGATGCACTTAAATTCTGAAAAATGCTATTTTTTCAAAATTTTCTCTACATTTTGCAATTTTTCACCAATAAACACTGAATATATCGACCAAATTTTACCACGAACATGAAGCCCAATGTGTCACGAGAAAACAATCTCAGAATCGCTTGGATAGGTTTAAGCATTCCGACGTTATTACCACATAAAGTGAAATATGTCAGATTTAAAAAATGGGCTCTGAGCCTTAAGGCCAAAACTAGGCTGTGTCCTTAAGGGGTTAAAAAGCTGAGTGGCAATTACTGTGAGGACTGTAACAATGGGCATATTGGTTGCCACTCATCTTTCCAGCACCATCCGACCTCAAAGAATAAAAATAGTCTAAATGTTGAATAGTATCCAGTCTTACCTCCAGATGCAAGGGTCCTATAGGCAGTGCTGGGTTGTGAGTAGAATTGCAGCTGACAAATAATCCATATGACTCGGAACAAATACTCGGTGTAGGGCTGCAGGTTATTCACAGTATATGAAGGTTCAGTCACTGTCTGTAATTTAGGGACAACAGAAGTTAGGCTTCTCCATAAACACATTTAAGTATTAAAATGTAGAAGGTTCAGCAGTATGTTAATATCATTATCAAATTGTACTATACAAACAAATAATAAAGAGTCAATATGCAAATACTTTGCTCTACTGTTTTTCTGTTAACTTTCCCGTTAAAGGGGTTTTCAATATTTTACTGGTTGCCCTAGGAAAAAACTGTGGTTTCTCTGTCAGACATGCAACCTGACAACTTAAGGGGGGCTTTTACCACCCCCCACCACATTGAGCTACCACAATGCACTATTAGGCCTCATGCACACGACTGTAAAGGTATTTACTGTCCACAAATACAGATCAGATGGCTACAGATTCACAATTGCGGAAGCGCCCGTAAACTTCTATGGGCGAGTCCGTGCCACAATTGCAGACAAAAATAGGACATGTTCTATAATTTGCAGATAATTTCTATGGCCTGGACACGCATCCGTACATATACAGAAAGGTGTCCGTGGCTAATAGAAATGAATGGATCTGCAATTTCATCTGTATGGATTCCGTAATTACGGATGAAATTTACGGTCATGTGCATGGGGCCTAAGCAAGCAATGTGGTTATCCTGAGTGGAGGCACAGCAGGAGACAATGTTTTCATCCTTTGCCCCATTCGATGCGTGCCTTTGTTAGTTGAAGCTGATGCATCAAAGTCTATTTAACAACCTGCTCACTAGGATAGGGCGTAGGTCTTTTCTCCTCCTCTGTCCCAGTTTTATAAGAGACGCTCAGAGCGACCATATTGCTAATAGATACAAACTGTTTTAGATAACATAAACTGCTGTACAACTCCTAGAAAAAGGCTGCAAAAAGAGAAGTCTACATTTAAATGTAGTTTACAGTTTTGCTGTTATTTAATATGCGATATGCATACGTCTTACCTTTGTATTTTCCCATTCACTTGGAATTTTTACATATTTGCTCTGAACTATATATGTTGTTTCAGATATATTTGCTGAAATCCACCTTAATGTTACATTATGGGACCCAATAAAGGACACAAAAGGAGGTGTTGGAACAACAGTACAGTCTGTAAAGCAAAATGTAAATGTTCAGCAGCCATTTAGTCACAAGACAGTTATAGTCACAAATATGCTTTTAGGGAAGAATACCTACGTAATATATCAAGCGATACAGCATGCCCCAATTTTTTGGGGTATATTCATACAGAATCTATGAGAAAAACACTCTGTGTGCCTCAATATAAAATCGGAGTCAAATAGAGGTACAGTATGAGCCAATAACAGTTTCTGAGTGAGATATAATACATATAGATTATACATCTTAATTGCCATGTATACTATACCCAGGTTACAAAAAAATGGTAAATCGTATTGTAGTTAAAAAATATAAATAGAATATAACTATAAAAGTTATATACGACAACTAATTAGGCAAATGAAAGCTCGTTCCCCATCATTGGTGTATGTAAACATGGCACTGAACAGCCAACGAATGAGTTCACTCATCGCTGATTGGATCTTTTATGCTGCCATGTAAAATCATCTTAACCCCTTCAGTACGCAGCCTGTTTTGACCTTGTGGCACAACCGATTTGTTCAAATCTGACATGTTACTTTATGTGATAATAACTTGGGAATGCTTTTACCTATCCAAGCGATTCTGAGATTGTTTTTTTCGTGACATATTGTACTTTATGTTAGTGGAAAAATTTGGTCGATAAATTCAATATGTTTTAGTGGAAAAACACCAAAATTTCGAGAAAAATTGCAAAAATTAGCATTTTTCTAAATTTAAATGTAGCTTGTAAAACAGATAGTAATACCACACAAAATAGTTACTAGTTAACATTTCTCAAATATCTACTTTATGTTGGCATAGTTTTTGAACGTCCTTTTATTTTCTGGGATGTTACAAGGTTTAGAACTTTAGCAGCAATTTCTCACATTTTCAAGAAAATTTCAAAAGGCTATTTTTTCAGGGACCAGTTCAGTTCTGAAGTGGTTTCGGGAGCCTTATATATTAGAAAGTCCCAATAAATCATCCCATTTTAAAAACTGCACCTCTCAAAGTATTCAAAACAGCATTCAGAAAGTGTCTTAACCATTTAGGCGTTTCTCATGAAATAAAGCAAAATAGAAGGGAAATTTATAAATTTAAATTTTTTTGCCAAAATGTATTTGTGAAACATTTTTTTCTGTAACACACAAGGTTTTACCAGAGAAACACAACCAATATTTATTGCCCAGATTCTGCAGTTTTTAGAAATATCCCACATGTGGTCCTAGTGTGCTAATGTACTGAAGCACAGGCCTCAGAGGCAAAGAATAGTGGATATTAATGCCACCTTTTTTTTAAGAATATATTTTAAGCACCATGTCAGGTTTGAATAGGTCTTGTGGTGCCAAAACAGTGGAATCCCCCAAAAGTGACACCATTTTGGAAACTACACCCCTCAAGGAAATTATATAGGGGTATAGTTAGCATTTTGACCCCACAGGTTTTGTGCTAAATTTACTGAAATTAGTCTGCGAAAATAAAAATTTACTTTATTTCGGAAAAAACGTAGACCTTTTTAATTTTTACAAGGAATAAAGAATAAAAAGACTCCCAAAATTTGTAAAGCATCAGCTCCTGAAATACCCCATATGTGGTAATAAACGGCTGTTTGGACCCACGGCAGGGCTCAGAAGGGAAGGAGCGCAATTTAGATTTTGGAGCACAGATTTCGCTGGAATGGTTTTCGGTGCCATGTCCCGTTTGCAAAGCCCTGGAGGGACCAAAACAATGCAAACACCCCAAAAGTGACCCCATTTTGGAAACTACACCCCTCAAGGAATTTTTGTAGGGGTATAGTTAGCATTTTGACCCCACAGGTTTTTTGCAGAATTTAGTGGAATTAGGCTGTGAAAATAAATAAAAAGCTATACGAGAAAGCTACATTGAGAAAGCTACACGCGAAACGCGCGTCGGGGCGCTATCTTATCCACTGGGTCATACCACTACACTACGGAAATATGGGTAAGCAGAATATGGAGGTTATGTTAGGTCATCTATACTCTATTCACACTGTTTATGCTTATTCGGTGTAGACTCTATCTTTACTGCCTGTCTTATCTGACACACTCTCTATCTGGGAATACCTTGCTAAATTTTGGATTAATGATAGATGTGTCTTTGTATACTCTATTTTGTCCACCTATATTTTTGACATATCGTGTCATACTGTGATCCAGTTATAAAGACCTGTTTTAGATTCTTATGTTTTTTGATTTGTAATAAAGAATATCTATTTTTCAACTTTCTTTTGATATCTATGGACTCTTTGTTTCTCTTATTTATATATGAAAATAAATATCAACATTTTTGTCCACTAAAATGTTGAATTTTTTAATTTTCACAAGGGATAAAGGAGAAAAAGCCACCCAACATTTGTAAAGCAATTTCTCCAGAGTACGGCAATACTCCACATGTGGTAATACATTTTTTTTTATGAGAAATTAATTAACCCTTTTAGGAATTACCCTTTTTTTGCTTTTTCATTTTAGTTTTTTTCTCCCCGCTTTTTTTTTCTCTCAATAGAGTGGTGTGAGGGCTTATTTTTGCAGGAGGAGTTGTAGTTTCTGTTGACACCATTTAAAGTACCATAAAATGTACTGGAAAACGGAAAATAAAATTATGTGCGGGGTGAAATTGAAAAAAACTGTGATTCCTTCATTGTTTTTTGGGTTTTGTTTTTACCGATTTCACCGGGCAGTAAGAACGACAACTTAACTTTATTTTGCGTCTCAATACGATTACGGTGATACCAAATTTATATAGTTTTTTTTAATATTTTACTACTTTTCCAAGTAAAAAATTTTTTGTTAAAAACACAAACACAAACACATAACTTTTTTTTTATTTCTTGGTCAATTGAGTGGTGTGAGGGCTTATTTTTGGCGGGACGAGCTGTAGTTTTTATTGGTACCATTGTTTGGTACCTACAACTTTTTGATCACTTTTTATTACATTTTCTTTAGAGATAAGGTGACCAAAAAACAGCAATTCTAGTATTTTTCATTCTTTTTTTCTTACAGCCTTCCCCACACGCTATAAATTACAATTTACTTTATTCTGCGGGTCGGTACGATTATGGCAATACCATATGTATATAGTTCTTTTATGTTTTGCAGCGTTTGCACAATAAAATCACTTTTTTTATAAAACAATTTCTTTTTTGTGTCACCATATACTGAGAGACATAACTTTTTTATTTTTGCATCGACAAGGCTGTGTAAGTTTTTTTTTTTTTGCGGGACATGCGACTTTTGGGGTACATGCGACTTTTTGATCACTTTTTATTCTATATTTTGTGTGGGGTGGTGACCAAAAAATAGCGATTCTGGCATTGTTTTTAGTTTATATTTTTAGGTGTTCACCGTGCAGGAAAAATAACAATATAGTTTTATAGTTTGAATCGTTACGGATGCGGCGATACCAAATCTGTGTACTTTTTTTTAAAGTTTTATTTTTACACTTTTATAAAACACTTTTATTAACTTTTTTACCTGTTTTTTTTTTTTTACCTGCAGCACTGATCGCTTGCTAGACTACATTACACTACCTACATAGTGTAATGTATTCCAACTGTCAGTGTGACAACACAGTTACTCTGACAGTAAGCCTATGAGGACCAGCCTGAGGCTGCTCCCTATAGGCTTCCATACATGGAAAACCTGGAGGCCGTAGTCTGGCCTCCGGTTGCCATGACAACCATTGGCAACCCCCATGCAATTGCATGGGGGCTGTTGATGTGCTACAAACCCCCTAAATGCAGCGATCGCAATCAATCTCCGTATTTAAGGGCTTAATTGCCAATATCAGCAGCGATAACCCGTTTATCGGCAACAGTGTCACAGTGTGCATCGAGAACAACTCAGTGACTTCCTGTCACTATGTCAGGAAGCCTATCAGGAGAAGCCGTAGGCTGCATTTAAGGGGTTAATTGCCAAAATCAGCGGCAAATGACCGCTGGCCGGCAAGAGTGGAGTGTCAGCTGTCAGAGACAGCTGACCTCCCGATTCTCGGTTCACATTGTCACCGACAGTGTTCACCGGGAACCGTCGCAGTAACTGTACGTCCCGGTGAGGTAAGACACTGGCCACCAGGACGTACAGTTGCATCTTTGTGCGCCTAGGAGTTAAAGGAGCTGTCCACTTTTCTTTTGTATTAATTTATTCATATAATAGGAAATCATACCGTTTTTTAATCTACATGTAATTAAAATTCTGTTCACATACCTTTCTTAAACCAGTGCAGTGGACTCCATTGGCTAACTGAATGGACTAAATATAGTGCCAGTCATGTGGCCCATCACCCACACATCATGTGACCCCTGGCATACAGGTAACACTGCCCAGGTATCTAACATATGAATAATAGATTATTGAGGCGCAGGAGTTATAAAGTATTTCTACCTACAGCATTTCATCATCATCATGTCTGTGAGTCTCTGTGAGGATCAGATCTTACATTCTTCTCTCTGTCTTCACGGTGTTGTTGTTTTTTTAACAGTTAACTTTATTACCAACATGGCAACATCGCCTAAAGGCAGTTGGCCATTTTATACAAGTAAATACATGCAGAGTGAATAAGTTATTCATCATTATTCCACCATCAGTCCTATTCACTTTGCCCATTATGTGTCCTCTATGAGGCCCCACCACATGTATGTCATGGAACCCTGTTGCTAACTGAATGCTAGGGACCATGTATGTGTGTGACGGCAGGATGTCACGTGACTGACGCCATGTTTAGTCATATTCGTTTAGCCTGTGGATGCATTACACAGGACTAATCTGTGGGCTGTACCATTCTACTGTGAAGAGACAGGGGCCTACTGCACGTACATAAGAAAGATATGTGGGCCGAACTTCTCATACATGTATATTTAAAAAAACTATTATTTCCTATTCTACAAATAAATAAAAAAATAAAATAAAAACTGGACAAACCTTTTAGGCCCTATTCCAAAAAACGCGCGAAACGCATGATTTAAGATTCCCATTGGCATCAATGGTAAAATGCATTGTTAGTGAATGCAACACATTTTTTTACACAAGCCTATTTAAAAAGTGCGTAGTGTAAAAGAAGAAGCGTCAGGGCAATTATTTGGCGCGTAAAATGTGCCAAAAATGCACCTAATTCCTATAGTCAATGTGAGTCCTAATTACGCGCCCAAAAGCACCCACAAATCCTGCACAAAAACGCATCAAAAAACGCAACGAAAATGTATGAAAAAAAACCTGTATTTTATAAAGCACTATACAAAAACGCTAGCAGGCGCAGTTCAGAGTCA
This sequence comes from Rhinoderma darwinii, assembly GCF_050947455.1. NCBI lineage: Eukaryota > Metazoa > Chordata > Amphibia > Anura > Rhinodermatidae > Rhinoderma > Rhinoderma darwinii. The sequence continues at coordinate 239,618,135 of NC_134690.1, forward strand.
CACAGCAGAGAAGCCGGTTTGTAGGGAGATAGCAGGCACCATTATGAAGACCGGCTGCACTGCAGGTAAGGTGTGTGTGTGTTTGTCTGTCTCTCTCTCTCACAGACCCCCCCTTTCGTGAACCCCCCCTCGTGACCCCCTCCTCCGTGTGTGTGTGTGTGTGTGTGTGTGTGTGTGTGTGTGTGTGTGTGTGTCTGTGTGTAGCAGAGTTGTGTATGTGTGTCTGTGTGTAGCAGAGCTAAGTGTGTGTGTCTGTGTGTAGCAGTGTTGGGTAAGCTTGTCTGTGTGTAGCAGTGCTGTGTGTGTGTCTGTGTGTAGGAGAGCTGAGTGTGTGTCTGTGTGTAGCAGAGTTGTGTATGTGTGTCTGTGTGTAGCAGCATTGTGTATGGTTGTCTGTGTGTAGCAGAGTTGTGTATGTGTGTCTGTGTGTAGCAGAGCTGAGTGTGTGTATCTGTGTGTAGCAGCATTATGTGTGTGTCTGTGTGTAGCAGAGCTGTGTGTAGCAGAGCTGAGTGTGTGTGTCTGTGTGTAGCAGTGCTGAGTGTGTGTGTCTGTGTGTAGCAGAGCTGTGTGTAGCAGAGCTGAGTATGTGTGTCTGTGTGTAGCAGAGTTGTGTTTGTGTGTCTGTGTGTAGCAGAGCTGAGTGTATGTCTGTGTGTAGCAGAGTTGTGTATGTGTGTCTGTGTGTAGCAAGGCTGAGTGTGTCTGTGTGTAGCAGTGCTGCGTGTGTGTCTGTATGTAGCAAAGCTAAGTGTGTGTCTGTGTGTCGCAGAGTTGTGTATGTGTGTAGCAGGGCTGAGTGTATGTGTGTGTGTGTGTGTGTGTGTGTGTGTGTGTGTAGCAGAGTTGTGTATGTGTGTCAGTGTGTAGCAGAGCTGAGTGTGTGTGGAAAGGAATTGACTCAACATTTCTTTATTTACACAATGCGTTTTTTTAAAACGCGTGTGTAAAAAGGCGCGTTGTATGTACTAACAGCACACTTTACCAATTATGTAAATAAAAAGCGTGATAAAGCATTTTTTAATGCATTTTTTGGCACGTAAAATGCACAAAAAATTGTCAAATACACACCATGTGAACCTGTCAACTGAAAAGTCATTCACTTCACTTTCATCATTCTAAGGGTATGTTCACACGCAGTGCTTTCAGACATTTTTCGGGCCGTAAACGGCCCGAAAAATGGCTGGAAAATCGGAAGCAGAACGCCTACAAACATCTGCCCATTGGTTTCAATGGGAAATACGGCGTTCTGTTCCAACGGGGCATTTTTTACGGAGCAGTTTTCAAAAAACGGCACGTAAAAAGACGCCCAACAAAAAGAAGTGCATGTCACTTCTTGGGACGTTTTTGGAGCCGTTTTTCATTGACTCTACAGAAAAACAGCTCCAAAAACGTCCGTAAAAAACGCGGCCAAAAACGCGAGTTGCATTAAACAATGGCTGAAAATTAGGAGCTGTTTTCCCTTTGTTTAGTAAGCGTGTGAACATACCCTTAGCCTATTGGTGTGTCCTATAGGTTCTGCCAGCTGCCATTTGTACAGTCACTCCCAAAATGGCAACCGGACACTGCTTAGCAATTTAAAGACACCTTTTCCTGGCTTGTAGGAGGGGGGGTGAGATTCCCTCCCACATTTATGGCAGCTGTGAGTCAGGTTGCTTTGCCTTATTCACCTTGCTGTAATTCTGGGAAGTGATCCCTCTGGTGGCCAGGAAAACATGGCAAATTATTATTTCATTTTTAATACTTTCCACCATGTGGAAGAAGAATAAAAAATACAGCAAAAAACATAAAAAAATATAATAGAAATAAGTAATTTACTTTAAAAATAAAAGGTTTAATTCGTGACACATTCCCTTTAATGTACATACCTTCTAAATTGTCTTGTCTGCTGCTTCTAGATTCATTTAGATAATGACATTGTACGTCACAGGGTATAACCTGTAAAAATAAATACAAATATATATTCAAATACATTAGAAATTAAAAGACTCGGTGTGGGGAGAGGGCTACACAGCAAATTATGTTCTTCATTTCACCTATTGAATGAAGGAACATGCCAGCCAACACATTGGTATTTAAGCTAACGTCACAGCACAGGGGAAATGACCAAAGTAACCAAAACAAGTTGGCGACAGCATACAATAACCAAACTGGATATTTAGAAGAAATGTCCTTTTTTTTCTCCTTAAGTGTATAAGGATTGAAATGTATATTACACATTCAGTATATCAATCTGTATATGTAAAACTAAATAAAGAATTTGAAAAAGCTAAATAAAAAGATGAAACGTCGCCTGATGTTGGACTATAGAAAATGTCTTCTGAATTTCCAGTTTGTTATCGTGTTGTCATGTATTAAAAGAGGCATGGACTCGCGGGACAGGGATGTAATATTACCACTTTACAAAGCATTAGTGAGGCCTCATCTAGAATATGCAGTTCAGTTCTGGGCTCCAGTTCATAGAAAGGATGCCCTGGAGTTGGAAAAAATACAAAGAAGAGCAACGAAGTTAATAAGGGGCATGGAAAATCTAAGTTATGAGGAAGGATTAAAAGAATTAAACCTATTTAGCCTTGAAAAAAGACGACTAAGGGGGGACATGATTAACTTATATAAATATATGAATAGCCCATATAAAAAGATTCAACTTGCAGAAGCGACAAGCCTTCTTTACTGTGAGAACTGTGAATCTATGGAATAGTCTACCGCAGGAGCTGGTCACAGCAGGGACAGTAGATGGCTTTAAAAAAGGCTTAGATCATTTCCTAGAAAGAAAAAAATAGCAGCTCCTAGGTCAATGTGTAGAATTAATCTTTGTTTTATCCCTTCCCTTTTTTCCACCCCTTGGTTGAACTTGATGGACATATGTATTTTTTCAACCGTACTATGTAACTATGTTATAAGGTGCTAGTTTATTATGGTGTGCTGTAACCAACTTGATTTGGGAATTTGTATAGCAGAGTCGGACCCAACCCACTAGGTGATGAGTACCTGTTGCATATTGATCGGGTGTTGCTGGAACAAAGAATTATGTAACGTAAAATAACAACACAGGAACAAAAGGTGACCATGCACCTTAGACCAGGGGTTTCAAACACATGGCTTGCAGGCTTTATGCGGCCCCTGAGGCTGTCATCTGTGGTCTGTGGGGCACAGTAGCTCCCTCGGGAGAGGAGAGAGCAGGCCGAAGGAGGAATGTGCCGGCGCTCCTTCATGACGTCATGAATGAGCGCAGTCCCTTTCCCCCACAGGATCGTTGGTGGTAAGTGAGCAATGGCTACACAGCCCCCTATAGATAGTGCAACCCCCCATGTAGATATCGCCCCACACACAGCTATTTCTTTCCATCTCTCACATACTCATGCACGCTATGCTCGACTGAGTGTGCATGTGTATTCAATGGGGAGAGGGGAATAAGCTTGTGGCGGTGGCATATCTCCCGTGAGAACAAAGGATCGAGCAAGTTGAAATCCAACATGTCAATACTTCTTTCCATCGACATCTGCCAATGAGGTAGAGTCGGGATACCCCCATACATATTGGCGAGTTCAGCTGACCTTCGTCTAATATGTATAGGCACCTTAATAGTCACAGTGATATCACAGTGTAGGGTTGATGCACAGTAAAAGAGTCATTGCACACAGCAATGTCACAGTATGAGAAATGAAGTGACATAGTGTACGATTATGTCGCAACATAGGAGTAATGTCACAAACCCAGGGATAATAAACACATTGATGTCACAGCTAATGACTAAGGGCTAAAGTGATTTCACATTATGAGAATAATGCACACAGTGATGTCACAGTAGGGGAATATTGATCATAGTTTTGTCACTGAACGTGGATGTACATAATATCCCACCATAGAAATAAACACAATGAAGTCGCAGTAAAGGGATAGTAAGGATAATAATGTGACAATACAGAGATAATAAACAGTGACATTTCTGTACAGGGATAAAAAAAAAACCTGTGATGTCACAGTACAGCCGTAATAACAAATGTAAAGCAACTGCACTGGAATAATAGCCACAGTGATGTCACCGTGCAGGGATGATGCACACAGTGATTTTCTCAGTGCATGATAATAAACATAGTGAAGTCATAGGAAAGTGTTATTGAACAGTGATGTCACAATATGGGAAAAATGCTCACATTGATGCCCACAAATGGGGTAATGGGGTGATGGCAAAGAACAGTAATACTAAACAGTCACAGCTAAAGGCTGCAGTGATGTCACAGCGCAGAGAAAGTAAACACAGCAATATAATACAAGGACAATGCTCACAGTGATGTCACAGCACAGAGAACGTAAACACAGCAATATAATACAAGGACAATGCTCACAGTGATGTCACAGTACAAAGGTAATAACAACTGGCATTCCCGTATGTGTCAGATTGGCTGTAGGGCTTCATCAGGCCCCAAGGCCCAGGTATGACTGTAACCTCTGCACCCCCTATAGTTCCACCCCTGGATGGTGGGCATTACATTGAGGCCACATTGTTTTGTACATAATGTACGGTCCTATGCATTTCAATAGAAGCAAATATTATTCAATCATTCTGCTACTTTAATTACCTTTGTGTCTTTATGCATCCATGTGTGTAGCTCAGGACAACAGACTATGCCTACATGTCAATATGCAGTCAGGCTCTCCTTATCAATATCCTCTCAATGTTACTGACAATAACCAGCGGTAAAGAGGCTAGGAGGTCATAGTTTGTGTTTCTGTCACTAGTGACAGAAAAAAGCATAGAATTGTATGGGAGATAAGGAAACAGCTTAGTGTCCCTGCTTGGCTGGTTCCATTACTCCCCATAGACCTCTATGGAGACTGCTGCAAGAACACCAGACAAATTTTCCCATTTTGGCTCAGCTTCAAGACAGCGATGGAGACACGGAACTCCATTCTCCTAAACCATGTGGAAATCTTTTTTAAATGTGAAAGCAATGAGACCACCATTGAAGTGATTATAGCCATAAATTTGGAAAAATCTATAATAAATAAAAAATACAGATTATACAGATGCGAAAAACTAGAATGTGAATTTAATGATGATGTTTCTTTGACAATGGCAGCTAGCTTATATTGATCCCAGTGACCTTTCCAGCAGCAGTTGGTTTTGGGGCCTTTCTATTAAATACAACAAATGTGCTAGACTGGTGCTAGACTGGACTAGCCAAGTGTACACACCACTAAAATAGAGACAATCTATTTACAGTGACAAATACAAAGTATAATATGTTTAGAAAAAATACGTTCTTCATTTCTCCTGATCTTATTTCCAGATCTTGAAGCTGGAGAAATCTATTACTTAGTTTTATGCAGAAAATAAGAACATGGTGTAGTTGAGTTAACCATTAAGCCTTTGAGGCTGGGTTCACACGACCTATTTTAAGACGTAAACGAGGCGTATTATGCCTCGTTTTACGTCTGAAAATAGGTCTACAATACGTCGGCAAACATCTGCCCATTCATTTGAATGGGTTTGCCGACGTACTGTGCAGACGACCTGTTATTTACGCGTCGTCGTTTGACAGCTGTCAAACGATGACGCGTAAAAATACAGCCTCGTCAAAAGAAGTGCAGGACACTTCTTTGGACGTTTTTGGAGCTGTTTTCTCACAGACTCCAATGAATACAGCTCCAAAAACGGACGTAAAAAACGCTGCGAAAACGGTGCGAAAAACGCAGCGAAAAATGCGAGTTGGTCAAAAAACGTCTGAAAAGCAGGGTCTGTTTTCCCTTGAAAACAGCTCTGGATTTTCAGACGTTTTTGGTCACTACGTGTGCACATACCCTGATAGATAAAGTACACTTAGTAAATAATATAATGCAAATCATTGTGTAATATAGTTATTTATACGTAACTAATATAATAAATTCATATCTTATTATACTGAGTTAGCAATGGTACAAGACAAATGAATTTAACAATCAGATGTGACTCTAAATCCATAAAAAAATGAATAGCTATTTATCTTCTATTTGTAAAATCTTCCATAGGGGTGGCCATATTGGAGGCACAGGCTTCCTTCCTGTATTGTCTGTATAGACAGGGCAGCAGGGTGGGTGTGCTTTATGGCAGCTGCAAATATGGGAATTATTTGACAGGGAAATGTCTTAAATTATTACAGTCTCCAAGAAGTGATGGAGTACAGCCCCCTTCCCAAAGGCCGGGGAGTGACAGGTAAAATGTATACAGAGCCTAATCTGTGTGTGTATAGTGTTGATATTTTGCCTTGTCTAGGCCTCCAGTAGTCCAATTGAGCTGTCATGAAATCTGAAACCCTCTTCTTATGCTGTTCCAGTCTACACAGCAAAGTTTCCAAATGAGATACAGAAAACAAGAAGTATTCTTATGTATGTGCTAAAGGGGCTAGTGTGAAAACGGGGTTATTTAAAGATTTGTTTTAATACAGATAGTGACAAATACAATTTTTAACAGCATGAGAATTAAAAAAAAGTTTGAAAGATTTAAATAATTTGTCATATGTGATGATAAATTTAATTTAACCATTAGTGACAACCAATACGCCTTTTCACGGCGGTCACTAAGGGGCCCTAGACTAGTGTCCCGTGCAGGCTAGAGCGGGTACTCGGCTGTCTGATGACAGCCGAGTTCCTGTTCTAACATTAGCAATCGAAGTTTACTTAGATTGCGGATGTTTAACTCCTTAAATGTTGCGGTCAATAGCGACCGTGGCATTTAAATCATTTACAGAGGGAGGGGGCTCCCTCTATCACCCATTGGCGGCCCACAGCCATGGCAGCCGGAAGCCTAACAAAGGTCCCTGGGCCTGCCCTGGCTATATGCCTATTAGGGCTTATTCAGACGAACGGGACATACGTCCGTGCAACGAGCGTGATTTTCACGCGCGTCGCACGGACCTATATTAGTCTATGGGGCCGTGCAGACAGTTGCGTGATTTTTCCGCAACGTGAGTCCGCTGCGAAAAAGTCACGACATGTCCGTTCTTTGGGCGTATTTCGCGCATCACGCACCCATTGAAGTCAATGGGTGCGTGAAAATCACGCGCACCACACGGAAGCACTTCCGTTGGATGCGCGTGATTCACGCAACAGCTGTGAAAAGGATGAATGAAAACAGAAAAGCACCACGTGCTTTTCTGTTTACAAACATCCAAACGGAGTGTCATAATGATGGCGGCTGCGCGAAAATCACGCAGCCGCGCATCATACGGGGCTGACACACGGAGCTGTCAAGGGATTTTTGCGTGCGCAAAACACCGCGTTTTTTGCGCGGGCAAAACGCACACGCTTGTGTGAATCCGGCCTTAGGCCGAGCCAGAGGCATGGCCTAATAGATTGCCTGTCAATTTTACACTAACAGGCAATAATGCTTTGGTATACCAAAGCATTATATCTGCAATCAAAAGATCGCATAGTGAAGTCCCCTAGCGGGACTGAAAAAATCTGTAATTAAATAAAAATTATTATAAAAGATTACAAAAAAAAAACAAAAAAAAATTCCGTTACAAAGTGGTTTTATTTAGTAAAACTGTAAAAATTAAATAAAAATGCACACATATGGTATTGCCGCGACCGTAATGACTCAAACGATAAAGTTAACGTGTAATTTGAAACGCAAGGTGAACGCAGTGTAAAAACGCAAAAAACAATGGCAAAAATGCTATTTTCTTCCATTGCCCCATTGTCACTGTCAGAAGTTTGTCAAATGTTTAGCTACACTTTAATCGATAAGTCCCATGAACACCAAAAAAGTACCAATGAAAACTACATCTCGTCCCAGAAAAAACCGACCCACATATCACTACATTGACGGAAAAATAAAAAAATTATGGCTCTTGGAAAGCTTAGATGCAAAAACAAATAATTTTAGTTCAAAACTGTTTTTATTGTGCAAAGGTTGTAAAAAAAAACCAAAACTATACATATGTGGTATCGTCGTAATCGTACCAACCCATAGAACAAAGGTAACATGTTATTTTTGCCACACGGTGAAACGACGTAAATTGAAACCGCATAGAAGAATGGCAGAATTGCTGTTTTTTTTTCTATTACCCCCCATAAAAAGTTAATAAAAGTTAATAAAAAACATAAATATACCCCAAAATGGTGGCATTAAAAAATACAACTAACCCCGCAAAAAACAACTCCTCATACATGTCGAAGGAAAAATAAAAAAGTTAGTGCTCTTTGAATGTGACAATGGAAAAACATCCTGTTAATGGCCATGGGTTAATGCGGGTTTAACAGCCCTTTATCTACAAAATCGTCTGGCCATTAATTCATTCATTTATGGGCACACGATTTTGCAGGTAAAGGGCCACTTTACCTTCGATAACGCGCGGCCATTAACATTGTGTTTGACAGTTGCGCCGAACATAGTGCCGGCGCTTGTTGGACGCGCCGCGACTGTGTCAGGGTCACTCCATGTGGCTTTAAAGAATCCATTGACATAAGCTGTCCTCCTGTACTAATTTTGAGTTACATAATGTTTTCTTAGTTACATAGTTAATATGAAATATAAAAAAAGACATGTCCATCAAGTTTAACCAGTTAGCAGTTAGGCCCTGTTCACACAGAGATTTTTGCAGGCAGAAAAACCTGCTTCAGAATTCCTTCAGGAATTTTGAGGCAGATTTTTAACTGCCTGAGCTTTTTTGCCTGCGGCCATTGAAGCTAATGCAATGACCGTTGGCAAAAACAGCTGGTTTTTTTGCCTCCCATTCAGGTCAGAGGCGGAAACCGCGGAAAGAAAGGGCATGCCGCTTTTTCTCTCCCACGAACAGCCAACAGCCGTCCAGGAAAAGAAACACCTCCAGCATTGTATTGTGGTAGCTCAGATAAAAGTTGCACTTAAAGGGACAGTGTCATGATTATTTTTTTTTTAATTAATTTATGTGTTTTTATTTAATAAAATATTATATTGACTTTATTTCATTTTTCACACACAATTTTTTTACTAACACTTTCTTACTTTACTGGGGGCTGCCATGTTTTATTTCATCTGCGTATGTGTCTCTTAACGACACATACACAGATGGAATATGGCAGCACACTGTATAGGACACAATGAACGGGAGCCGTTCATTGCGTCTGCCACCTGGCTCTGTACTGTGCAGGCGCAGTTCAGAGCCACACAGCAGAGAAGCTGGTTTGTAGGGAGATAGCAGGCACCATTATGAAGACCGGCTGCACTGCAGGTAAGGTGTGTGTGTCTCTGTCTGTCCCTCTCTCTCTCTCACAAACCCCAGCTCTCGTGACCCTCCCTTGGCCCCCCCCTTGGCCCCCCCGGCGGCGGCCTCCCCCCCACACCTGCTGTAACTGTGTGTGTGAATGTATGTAGCAGAGCTGAGTGTGTGTGTGTGTGTGTGTGTGTGCACAGAGCTGTGTGTCTGTATGTAGCAGTACTGAGTGTGTGTCTGTATGTAGCAGAGCTGAATGTGTGTGTGCAGCAGAACTGAGTGTGTGTCTGTATGTAGCAGTTCTGTGTGTGTGTGTGTGTGTGTGTGCGTGTGCAGCAGAGCTGAGTGTGTGTCTGCATGTAGCAGAGCTGAGTGTGTCTGTATGTAGCAGTGCTGAGTATGTGTGTGTCTGTATGTAGCAGAGCTGAGTGTGTGTGTGTGTGTGTGTGTGTGTGTGTGTGTGTGTGTGTGTGTGTGTAGCAGAGCTGAGTGTGTCTGTATGTAGCAGGACTGAGTGTGTGTGTGCAGCAGAGCTGAGTGTGTGTCTGTATGTAGCAGAGCTGAGTGTGTGTGCAGCAGAGCTGAGTGTCTGTCTGTATGTAGCAGAGCTGAGTGTGAGTGTGAGTGTGAGTGTGAGTGTGAGTGTGAGTGTGAGTGTGAGTGTGTGTGTGAGTGTGTGTGTGTGTGTGTGCAGCAGAGCTGTATCCTATTTTTGTATGCGCGGGCGCCGCTGATCCTTCATAACTGCTTATCAGCTGTTTTGAAGAATCAGCAACGAGCAACCACCCCACACACACACATTACACACAAATCCCCCAAAACATGCAAAATCAAGCGTAATCAAGCGTTTTTTGATGCGGTTTTTGACACGTAAAATGTGCAAAAAAAAGTGTCAAATACATGCCGTGTAAACCTGTCAACTGAACAGTTATTCACTTCACTTTCATCATTCTAAGGGTATGTTCACACGCAGTGTTTTCAGCCATCTTTTGGGCCATAAACGTCCCAAAAAAACGGCTGAAAAATCGGAAGTAGAACGCCTACAAGCATCTGCCCATTGGGAATGGGAAATACGGTGTTCTGTTCCGACAGGGCGTTTTTTACGCGGCCGTTTTCCAAAAACGGCATGTAAAAAGACGCCCAACAAAAAGAAGTGCATATCACTTCTTGGGCCCTTTTTTGAGCCTTTTTTCATTGACTCTATAGAAAAACAGCTCCAAAAACGGTCGTAAAAAACACAGCCAAAAACGCGAGTTTGATTAAAAAATGGTTGAGAATAAGGAGCTGTTTTCCCTTTGTTTAGTAAGCATGTGAACATACCCTTAGGGCAGGGGTCTCAAACTCGGTCGGGTAAGTGGGCCGCATATAGAAAAAATGGGAAGTTGACGGGCCGCATTACTTTCAAATTTGATACAATACAAAATTATTGTTAATCAATTAGTTATTTCAACAATCCAGCTTTCCTCGCTAAATGCAGTCCGGCGGCTCAGTTAGCACACATGTCAAGATTGGGCAGCCCCTTTTTAGATAGTGCCGCAGTGCCCTCTGTGGATGCTGCCGCAGTGCCCTCTGTGGATGCTGCCGCAGTGCCCTCTGTGGATGCTGCCGTAGTGCACTCTGTGGATGCTGCCGCTGTGCCCTCTGTGGATGCTGCGGCAGTGCCCTCTGTGGATAATGCAACACACCCCTAGATAAGGCCACAGTGCCCTCTGTAGATAAGGCCACAGTGCCCTCTGTAGATAAGGCCACAGTGCCCTCTGTAGATAAGGCCACAGTGCCCTCTGTAGATAAGGCCACAGTGCCCTCTGTAGAAAAGGCCACAGTGCCCTCTGTAGAAAAGGCCACAGTGCCCTCTGTAGAGAAGGCCACAGTGCCCTCTGTAGAGAAGGCCACAGTGCCCTCTGTAGAGAAGGCCACAGTGCCCTCTGTAGAGAAGGCCACAGTGCCCTCTATAGAGAAGGCCACAGTGCCCTCTGTAGAGAAGGCCACAGTGCCCTCTGTAGATAATGCAACACACCCCTAGATAATGCCAGTGTCCTCTTCAGATACTGCCACACACCCACTTGTAGATAATGCCACAGTGCCCTCTGTAGAGGCTGCCACAGTGCCCTCTGTAGAGGCTGCCACAGTGCCCTCTGTAGAGGCTGCCACAGTGCCCTCTGTAGAGGCTGCCACAGTGCCCTCTGTAGAGGCTGCCACAGTGCCCTCTGTAGAGGCTGCCCCAGTGCCCTCTGTAGAGGCTGCCCCAGTGCCCTCTGTAGAGGCTGCCCCAGTGATGTCAGGAGCTTGCTCAGAGCTGGAGTCCCGGAGCAGAGCCGCTTCTGGCACTCTGCCTGGGATTCCAGCTCTGCTCCTGACATCACTGTCCATATATGGACAGAGATGTCAGGGGCAACCCCAGAGCTGGAGTCCCAGGCAGAGCGCTAGTAGGCTCTTCCTGGGACTCCAGCTGTGCTCCTGACATCACTGGGACTCCTGCTCTGGGGAAGCCCCTGACATCATTGTCGATGTATGGACAGCGATGTCAGAGGCTTCCCCAGAGTCCCGGAGCAGAGCCGATAATAGCGCTCTGCCCGGGACTCCGCTCTGGGCAAGACCCTGACACACTGTCCATATATGGGCAGCGATGTCAGGGAATTCCACAGAGTCCCGGAGCAGAGCCGACACCAGCGCTCTGCTCGGGACTCCGGCTCTGGGGAAGCCCCAGACATCACTGTTCATATGTGGACAGCGATGTCAGGGAATTCCACAGAGTCCAGGAGCAGAGCCGACACCAGCGCTCTGCTCCGCTCTGGGCAGGACCCTGACACACTGTCCATATATGGGCAGCGATGTCAGGGAATTCCACGTAGTCCCAGAGCAGAGCCGACAGCAGCGCTCTGCTCGGGACTCCGGCTCTGGGGAAGCCCCAGACATCGCTGTTCATATGTGGACAGCGATGTCAGGGAATTCCACAGAGTCCAGGAGCAGAGCCGACACCAGCGCTCTGCTCCGCTCTGGGCAGGACCCTGACACACTGTCCATATATGGGCAGCGATGTCAGGGAATTCCACAGAGTCCCGGAGCAGAGCCGACACCAGCGCTCTGCTCGGGACTCCGGCTCTGGGGAAGCCCCAGACATCGCTGTTCATATGTGAACAGTGATGTCAGGGAATTCCACAGAGTCCAGGAGCAGAGCCGACACCAGCGCTCTGCTCCGCTCTGGGCAAGACCCTGACACACTGTCCATATATGGGCAGCGATGTCAGGGAATTCCACAGAGTCCCGGAGCAGAGCCAACACCAGCGCTCTGCTCGGGACTCCGGCTCTGGGGAAGCCCCAGACATCGCTGTTCATATGTGGACAGCGATGTCAGGGAATTCCAGAGTCTCGGAGCAGAGCCGATACTAGCGGCTCTGTGTCCCGCGGGCCGCAGATGACAGCCCCAGGGGATGCATGCGGCCCGCGGGCCGCATGCTTGAGACCCCTGCCTTAGGGTATGTGCACACGAGAAGTGGCTTTTACGTCTGAAAAGACAGACTGTTTTCAGGAGAAAACAGCTGCGTCATTTCAGACGTAAAAGCTCCTCCTCGCATTATGCGAGGCGCCTTTGATGCCCGTAATCTTGAGCTGCTCTTCATTGACTTCAATGAAGAACGGCTCAAATTACGTTGCAAAGAAGTGTCCTACACTTCTTTGCCGAGGCAGTCATTTTACGCGTCGTCGTTTGACAGCTGTCAAACGACGACGCGTAAATGACAGGTCGTCTGCACAGTACGTCGGCAAACCCATTCAAATGAATGGGCAGATGTTTGCCGACGTATTGTAGCCCTATTTTCAGACATAAAACGAGGCATAATAAGCCTCGTTTACGTCTGAAAATAGGTCGCATGAACCCAGCCTTAGCCTTTTGGTGTGTTCTGTAGCTTCTGCCAGCTGCATTTGTACAATCACACCCAAAATGGCAGCCGGACACTACTTAGCAATTTGAAGACACCTTTTCCTGGCTTGTAGGAGGGGGGGTGAGATTCCCTCCCACATTTATGGCAGCTGTGAGTCAGGTTGCTTTGCCGTATTCACCTTGCTGTAATTCTGGGAAGTGCTCCCTCTGGTGGCCAACATAGGAAAACATGTCAAATTATTATTTAATTTTTAATACTTTCCACCATGTGGGAGAAAATAAAATACAGCAAAAAAGGTAAAAAATATAATAGAAATAAGTAACTTACTTTAAAAAAAAAAAGGTTTAATTTGCGACACATTCCCTTTAAGGCTATGTTCCCACGTCATATGTTCAGGCTAAAAAATAGGGGGCTTTTTTTTAAATAGAGCAGCGTAAAAATTAAACCCCGTTCAAGGCTACCAAGGTTTATATATGTGACAACTGCATGGGGCATCGGCAGTTGAAACATATATCGTATGGCTGTCGTGAAGAGGCTAAATAACACCAAACATGTTGCATTTGAAACTCCCCAAAAAGGGATCATTTTTTGGGAGCTAGAAAAAGCCATTGCTTCTTCCAATACCACCACCGTGTTCATCTCCTCCGAAAAGGGGTAATTATTGGAGCTTTTTTTTCCATATAAAAAAACTTTAAAAATCCAACAGTCCATCCATTTACCCATCGCCATATATGTTGCTGTCACTCTGACATTACTAAGGCTGTGCTTGCGTTAGAGAGCTAGAAATGGGTGGGATAGAATCCTAGAAGACCTCAGAGTATCATACACCCCTTTTTAGGCAATTTGCACCTTCGTTTCTGAACGAATTTATTTGGCCCGAAACAAAACTTTGATCCTCCTGATAGGCCGAATCTGAAACAAAACGAGAGTTTTGCTCATCTCTAGTCAGGAGAGCTGACAGATCCTCTATAAATCCAGTGACTCACACATGATATCTTCACTAATTGTAGATATTCTCTTTTGTTTTCTTCTCCATCCAGCTCAGACCACCATGATGACTTTCCCTGACTACTACAGAGTTTTTCTGCTGAGACATCTTTGGCTCCTCGCTACTGTAGCCATCCCCAGCCTCTATAGCAAACACAAATAAATTCAGAACCCACACCAGCCCCTAAAACAAATTCTGATCCCAAACCCCGTAAATGAAAGGTTATCAATTTTCCACTCCTGGAAGCAGCTGTGCCCCTGACTGGTCTCTGTACAAATAATACCTGTGATAGGCTGCAGTGGTCACAACTGATGAAATGTCATCCCAGACCAGATGGGAGAGTAGGGAAGCGTTGTTATGGAAGCATCGGGGGAGGTGAGTATGGCATTTTTTGTAAAATTTTATACTAAAAATAGTGTTGTTTTTTACTTACAGATTTTAATGCAGATCTGCAGTTAATCCGCCGCAAAACCCACGACAATTGGCATTTGCTGCATATTTTGACTTCCCCATTGAACTCAATGAAGAAAATCTGCAACAAACCCACAACCATTCTGCAGCATAAATTGATATTCTGCGAATTTTAAAATCTGCACTGCAAGTCAACATCTGTGTGGAAATTTTACGCAGGAATGAATTTCATTACTATCTTTTTTTTTCTACTTTGCTACCACTGCAGATTATTCACCCACAATTCCGGACGAAAAATTAACAGCAATTCCGCTACGTGTGAACGCAGCCTAACTGTTCCTTCCTCTGCCATTTTCTTCAGCAGGCTCTTGGCAACAAGAGGGAGGTAGGGGTGGAGCTCTGCTGAATACTTAGGATATGTCCATAGGTAACGGATTTGCAATGGAACAAAATTATTTAACGAATCCATGCAAATGTTATCGCAGATTGTACCCTATGCATTGCAAAGGGGTAAATTTGTGGTTAAAATCTGTAGCATAAATTGACATGTTGCCGATTTAAAATCTGAATCCGCAAGTCAATTTCTACGTGGACTGACAAACACTGGAATAGAACCTGCTAATATAGATGTAGCTATAACTGAGGGAGAGGTAGGTTGGGCTAGTATTGAGCTCTCCACAGAACAGGGTCACATTGTGTGCTGGGACGGGCGGCCCGAGAATGTGTTCAAAAGGCCTAAATAAAGAATTTACAGCAGCGGGCCCGACGGCCCACTCTGTAACCTGCTAGAGCTAGGGAATTTATTATATTTGTGACTCCTTGTTGACCATGCATAGTCTCTATGGAAAGAAAACCACTGCTTACCGCTCCATGTATCAGGCAGGCACAGGGGCAGTTTCAGAAGCAGAGCATTAGAACCCCACGAATTAACTCAACATATCTTAGTTTTCTGAACCCCTGTAATTACACCTGAATTTTACGGATTGTTTTTTTTTTTTTATTGAAGTGCAACTAGTATGTAATAAAGTATAGAATTTAAGTAAAACATGAATTTTAACTGTAAATAGAACAGACACACTTTTACATAACAACTGTGTATGCTATTTATTTTGATAATTAAATAAAGTCTTTATCCAGATTCGACGACTGTTACTTAGATCATGCCATGAAACAAAAGTTGAAAGTTTAAACTTACCTGGGCATTTCCTAGTAAAAAGAGCTGATTCCCGATGGTCAGCACTGCTACAGCCCAGAGAATATTTTGGGAGCTTTGGCAACGAGGTGCTAGCATATTTAGAGTCCAGTGATGGTTATTGTAACTTTATATTTCCAATAAAAAAAACATACTCAGCGATAGAGCACAAAGAAAAGTGCATTACTTAGAATATATTTCAATAGCAGCTGTATATATAGGGTAAATGCAACAGGCTACTATTAAAAGACATAACGCTACCAGCAATAGGTAAACGTTACTAGTCGGCATATGACAAATCTATGAATTTAATCCGCCATGTCTGATTTTCTTCTCTGTCTCAATGTAATTGTACACAGTCACACCCTCCTATGACTAAAGTTCCAGGAGGGTAGATGGCATAAAACTATGTAACAGGCTGTTCTCTAGTTACTCATCCACCAAGCAGGTGCATTGCCTCTTCTTATCAAGAATTGATCACAACCTGGAAACCTTAGAAAATGCACTTGAAAAAAATACTGATCATTTTTTATCTACTAGTCCTTAGTTTGGAAAGTGATTTTTGGTTATAACTATTTCGAAAATTTCTTATAGTATGAATTCTGAAGGGAAGGCTGTTATACAAATACTAAACACTTTATTATAGTGGATTGTCAACAGACAAATGCACCATGAATACAGACATCTGTCCTTAAAGGCTATGGACACCTTTGACATGGAAAAAAAAAATTTTTTTATACATTGTGTTAATGGTTACCTCAAGTTAAAAAAAAAGTTAGACTAAGTTTCAGGCTGCAATCTTCATCTCTTTATTCATTTTCAGACCCCCTGATATTCCGTTTGCAACCAGCTCTAAGTTAACCCCTTAAAGACCAAGCTATTTTTCGTTTTTCACTCCCCACCCTCCAAGAGCAATAACTTTTTTATATTAAAAAAATTTTTTTTACGACGTTCACCGTGCATTAGAGGAAAAATAGGAGGTTTTTTTTTTTTTTTACTTGAAAACTTAATTTAACTTTTTACGCTTTTTATTAGTCCCCTAAGGGGATTTGAACCAGTGATCATCAGAAATGTATTGTAGTGTATTGTAATTTTTACAGGCTTCTGTTAAGCGCTGCCAGAGGCAGCGCTTAACAGGAGCAGAAAGAAGGCAGACCTGGGGGCCCCCATTAGGCCCCTGGTTTGCCATGTCAACCATCGGCACCCCGCGATCACATCTCAGCAGTGGCGTAACTACCGCCGTAGCAGCAGTAGCGGCTGCTACGGGGCCCGCGGCATGAGGGGGCCCGTGTCGCCCGCCGGCACGGGCCCCCACCATGGCCGGAGGCTCCGCTAGCAGCCGCTATGGCTGCTACAGCGGGACGCCACTGAACACTACGGCAGAGCAGGGAGGTATCTCCCCGCTCTGCCATTAACTGGTTCCCGACCGCTGGCTGAATTTTTACGGCCAGCGGTCAGGGTCCTTAAAACCCGAGCCATAGACTTTCTACGGCTCGGGTTTTAACTTGCTGCCCGCGCGATAGGGCAGCTGAATGTCGGGTCTCCGGCAGTCAGTGACTGCCGGGGACCCTGAGGAGAGGATAGAAGCAGCTTTCGCTGCTTCTGTCTTCTCCGATCACTTGTACACAGCGTTCAATGAACGCTGTGTATAGGAATAGAGACAGCAGCAGCGGCGCTGTCTCTATTCCTCCCGGTGATCATGTGACTGGTCACATGATCGCCGAGTGCCGTTAGTGGCAGGCTGCTGCTGGGTCTAACTAGACCCAGCACAGCCCAGTTAGTGACAATCGTCACTATGAGAGGGCTGATTTCCCCTGTAACTGGGGCTGCTGTGCAGCTCCAATTACAGTGAAAAGACATGGTGTGAAAGAAAGAAAAAAAATATATAAAGTTCCCCAAAGGTCTTCTTTGACCTTTGAGGGACAGACCATAGTAATAAAAAAATAATAAAGTAAAGTGCAAAAAAAATGTAAATAATAAATACACATAAAATACCCACCCCAAAAAAAAACGTTCCCCCCCCCCCCCGCCAATCATTGTTGTAATGCTAGCGCTGACCCAATTACTCTAATATAGACATGTAATATATAAAAATTTACGGTAGACAATGACGATCACAAATAAAAGGTCTATTTTAGGGTAAAACTATGTTATTACCAAAAAAAAAATTGCTGAAATGTAAAAAAGCTTATTTTTTTACTATTATTTTCAAAGTTTATGAATAAAAATTCTAAAATAGCAAAAAAGGTGTGTATAAAAACGATAAAAAATGAAACCTGCATTGTCTACGGAAAAGACGTCGCAAAAATCACGTCATTAGCCCAACAAATAAAAAAGTTATAGCCATTTAACTAACATGTGCTAAAAATGGCTAAACGGTGTCTGGTCCTGAAGGCGCAAAATAGAACAAAATACATGTATCCCCTCTCCACAGGACATGTATCCCCTCTCCACAGGACATGTATCCCCTCTCCACAGGACATGTATCCCCTCTCCACAGGACATGTATCCCCTCTCCACAGGACATGTATCCCCTCTCCACAGGATCTCCACAGGACAGGGGATACATGTGTGATCACTGGCAGCGATAGGGAGAACGGGGGACTGAAAGTCCCCTGAAGTTCTCCATCACAAACCTCGGACTTCCGGGGTCTGTGTCGGCAGCTCCGTAGAAATGAATGGAGCGGCGGTCGTGCTTGTGCGCTTGCGTGACCAGCGCTCCTTTCATTTTTATTGAGCTGCGCAGACGCCGGAAGTCAGAGGTTTGTGATGGAGAAGTTCAGGGGACTTTCAGTCCCCCCCGTTCTCCCTATCGCTGCCAGCGATCACACATGTATCCCCTATCCTGTGGAGATCCTGTGGATAGGGGATACATGATTCTTGTACGGCACACTGTAGGTCGCATTTTTTTGGGAGGGGGGACGCTGTATGGCGTTCCCTACAGGGGGGGAACGTTGTATGGCGTTCCCTACAGGGGGGGGTGACTGTATGGCATTCCCTACAGGGGGGGAGCTGTATGGCGTTCCCTACAGGGGGGGGCTGTATGGCGTTCTCTACAGGGGGGGGCTGTATGGCGTTCCCTACAGGGGGAGCTGTATGGTGTTCTCTACAGGGGGGGCTGTATGGTGTTCTCTACAGGGGGGGCTGTATGGTGTTCTCTACAGGGGGGGCTGTATGGTGTTCTCTACAGGGGGGGGCTGTATGGTGTTCTCTGCAGGGGGGCTGTATGGCGTTATCTGCAGGGGGCTGTATGGCGCTATCTACAGAGGGGGGGCTGTATGGCGTTATCTACATGGGGGGCTGTAAAAAAGGCACTATCTACAAGGGGGGGGGGGTTGTGTGACACCCAGGGGAGGGGGGGCCCCAGTCAAAAGTTTGCTATGGGGCCCAGTCTTTCCTAGTTACGCCCCTGCATCTCAGGGAGGGGAGAATGGGCTGTCAGAAAGGTGCTGTCCCTCCTCTCTAAGGACTTAGATGCCGCGGTCGCTATTGACCGCGGCATCTAAGTGGCTAAACTGCCAGGAACACCGTGATTGCTGTTCCTGGCTGTTAGTGCGAGGTGTCAGCTGTAATACTCAGCGCATAAGCCCACTCCATACTTCAGCCCCCGCACCATGACGTACAGTTAGGTCATGGTGCGAAAAGGGGTTAAAGACTTTTCTCATGTGTATGTGTACACATGCTGGATGGGAGTTCTGTGAATCCAGTATGCTGTTGTCTCCACTGGCTCTCAGGTATCAGCGCAGCTTCATTCCTGTACTGCTTTCTCTCTACACTGATAGCCTGGGTTATTCCCCTTCTGCTTCCCTCCCTATCTACACTGGCAGCTTGTGTGATCTGTCTTCCTAGAAGACTTAGATACTTTCCCCCCTGTCCAGACTTTGATCTGCCGTGTACAAATTCCTCCCTCTTCCTGCTGGAGAGCAGATGAGGTCAGCTGGGACAGGAGCAGTGTGCTGTCTGATTTATGTCAGAATTTGCAGGACACCAGCTGAGTGAAGGCGTTACACAGACTCTAAAGCAGCAAAATGGTAGGAAATTTGTAGTGAATACTATTTAGAAAGTTGCTTCATTTTGCAGTTAAGAAGCAAATGAATAATACAAAAAAATACTGTGCAATGGTGTACATAGTTTTTAAAGATCTGAAGCAATGGGTGCTAAGTGCACCCCCTACCCAAACTTTAAATTGCAGATCAGGGAAGGAAGGGGAGCCTACGGCTTCCCCTTAACATGTGACATCGTCAGCTGAAGACAATAAAACAGAAACTGCTCTTGGAATTCCTTGCTTGGTTACCAGCCCTGGTGCTGAGTTTGCTGTCATTTTCCTGTTGTTTCTTCTCATTCCCTGTGCTTGACCTGGCTTTGGCTCAACTCTGCTTGATCTGTTTACCCACCTACTTGTATTGACCTCTGGCCTAACCCCGACACTGCCTTCTGCCACTGATTTCTGAACCTGACATTGACCGTCTGTTACCGACCCGGATCCTTTTAACCATAACTCAAATCTACCATCTGCAGCCCGACCTGAATCAAATTTGGAGAAAGTCAAAAAGAGTAAAAAAAACGTCAACACTTAAACAGCTAAAATGTCACACATCATCACTTTTGGCATTTTAGTACCGTAGTATACACTAAAACCTAGTATACATTGCTTAATAAATGTGGGCCTGAGTGTGTAAATTCTGTGACAGTATGACAACATAATTTTCTTTCTGTCTATCTGACCAAAACTTGTCCTCTCTACTTCATAAATTCATCAATCTTGGTGTGTTTTGAATCAAATGGAGTTAGCAAGTGTCCCATATCAGGATTTGTGACTTGCAACAAATCTTATGTAATGTAATGAGTTGGAAACACTGAATCCCAAAGATTTTGTAAAATAAATATAGAATCTCGTTCAAGCACAAGTTCACCTTTGGACACCATTTCACAGTATACATAAAGATTTAATCTATGTAATAAAACTCCCTGTTGCTTAATGTCAGTATAGAGTTGATCTGGTGATTTGCAGATCTTCACTGTACAGTAATCTCATAAAGAAAAAAAACCTAGCTGTTCCACTGTTCAGTTCTTTTAACACAGTGTCTGACAGCAAGCATGATGACATCCAATAGTCATGATATCCAATGACAACCAATAGAACTGGGAATGCAGCTCTGTAATGGGCTATAATTTAGAATCAGTGGAAAAAAATTATTTACAAATCAAAATGCAGTTACAAAGTCGGATTTTTACATAAATTATATCACAACAAAAGCTGCAAGATTGTGTTTAACTGTGGATATATTCTTTTAGGCCCCCTGCACACGGGAGGGAAATGCCATGGATTTTCCTTGTGGATTTCCCTCTTTTCAATGTATAAGGCCCCATGCACACGAACGTGTTTTTGCGTCCGCAATTCCCCCGAAAATCCACGGGAGAATTGCGGACCCATTCATTTCTTTGGGCCCATACACACTATCCGTGTTTTCACGGGTCCCCGCATGTCCGCAAATCTGTGCCGCACAAACTCAGGACATATCTTATTACGGCCCGCAAATTCGATGCGGACATGCCCATAGAAGTCAATGGGCCCGTGGAAAATGCGGGTACACCTCCGTGTGTTAACCGCAGTTTGCGGATTTGCGGAAGTGTTGCTAGGCGACGACTGGGAATGAGTTCTGTCGTCATCCTGTTTTATCTAGGCTTTTTTTTTTTAATCCGCATTTTGCGGATTACATACGGATGAACTGCGGATTACATACGGATGAACTACGGAGGACATTTCACAGAACACAGTCCTGGAATTTGAGGACCAGAAAAACACTACGGTCGTGTGCATGAGGCCTAAGGGGTGAAATTTGCAGTGAATCCGCTGCAAGATCCGCACAAAACACATGCGCACCTAGCTGTGGTTCTGTGCAAATTTGCTGCAAAAAAATTTGCAACACATCCACCACATGTGTGGGTACTCTAAGGGTACAGTAACTGCAACACGTTGCAGGGGGCAGTTTGCCATGAATGGAATTTCATACATTTCATAATAAACTCGTCATCTATTTAATTTTACTAATTGCTTATATCCCATAACTTTGACCCCAGCGTTGCTAAAAAGTATTGGTCGAATGTCCCCTGTGTCGTGGAAGTCAATGGCTCAAAATATATTAAGGTATGTGCACACGATAGCTGCCTTTTACGTCTGAAATTACAGACTGTTTTCAGGAGAAAACAGCTCCGTCGTTTCAGACGTAATTGCTCGCATTATGCGAGGCGTCTTTGACGGACGTAAATTTGAGCTGTTTTTCATTGAATTCAAGTGTCCTTCACTTCTTTGACGTGGCAATCATTTTACGCGTCGTCGTTTGACAGCTGTCAAACGACGACGCGTAAATTACAGGTCGTCTGCACAGTACGTCGGCAAACCCATTCAAATGAATGGGCAGATGTTTGCCGACGTATTGGAGCCGTATTTTCAGGCGTAAAACGAGGCATAATACGTCTCGTTTACGCCTGAAAATAGGTCGTGTGAACCCAGCCTTAGACTGAAATTTAGACGAGTGTCCCAGCAGACACTCACAACTAAGGAAAGACTGGGCCACATAGCAAACTTTTGACTGGGGCCCCCCCTCCCCTGGGAGTCACACAACCCCCCCCCCCTTGTAGATAGTGCCTTTTTTACAGCCCCCCCTATAGATAACGCCATACAGCCCCCCTGTAGATAACGCCATACAGCCCCCCCCTGTAGAAAACGCCATACAGCCCCCTTTGTAGATACAGTGGGGACTGTGTGGCGTTATCTACAGGGGGGACTGTGTGGCGTTATCTACAGGGGGGACTGTGTGGCGTTATCTACAGGGGGGACTGTGTGGCGTTATGTACAGGGGGGACTGTGTGGCGTTATACAGCCCCCACTGTAGAGAACGCCATACAGCCCCCCCTGTAGAGAACGCCATACAGCCCCCCCTGCAGGGAAAGCCATACAGTCCCCCTGTAGATAACGACATACAGCGCCCCCCCCCACCCCTGCAGGGAACGCCATACAGCACCCCCCCCGCCTGCAGGGAACGCCATACAGCGCCCCCCCTGCAGGGAACGCCATACAGCGCCCCCCCCCCCCCCCCCCCGCAGGGTACGCCATACAGCGCCCCCCCCAGCAGGGAACGCCATACAGCGTCCCGTCGTCCCCCCAAAAAAAAAATGTGACCTACAGTGTTGTTGTGTCCTACAAGTAACATGCATCCCCTATCCACAGGATAGGGGATTCATGTGCGATCGCTGGCACATGTTCATGTGCGATCGCTAGTTCTCCATGACTAACCTCTGACTTCCGGCGTCTGTGTCGGCAGCTCAATAAAAATGAAAGGAGCTCTGGTCACGCATGTGCACAAGCGCGACCGGCGCTCCATTCATTTCTACGGAGCTGCCGACACAGACCCCGGAAGTCCGAGGTTTGTGATGGAGAACTTCAGGGGACTTTCAGTCCCCCGTTCTCCTTATCGCTGCTAGCGATCACACATGTATCCCCTGTCCTGTGGATAGGGGATACATGTCTTTTGTTTAATGGCAGAGCGGGGAGATACCTCCCTGCTCTGCCGTAGTGATCAGTGGCGTCCCGCTGTAGCAGCTATAGCGGCTGCTAGCGGAGCCTGCGGCCATGGTGGGGGCCCGTGCCGGCGGGCGACATGGGCCCCCTCATGCCGCGGGCCCCGTAGCAGCAGTAGCGGCGGTAGTTATGCCACTGGACACTCACGCCAGGCACTTTATCCAGCATCCTAATCAGTAGATTTCATACCGATAATTCATAATGTAATTTAATACATAGAATATAAGCAAATAGACCATCCTTCACACCTGCTATAAATGTTAAGAACCCTTTAACAAAACAATAGCACGCTAGTGTGATAAAGCATAGGAGAAGCAGATGTATTTAGGAGCTGAAAGAGCCAGGTAGAAGTGAAGGCTGCTTTTCTGCCCAGGACTACCTACATGAAAAAAGAAAAAAACTTTTTATGGGCTTTTGCTTTTTTTTATTATTTGTTATTTTTTAA
Source organism: Rhinoderma darwinii (assembly GCF_050947455.1). Taxonomy (NCBI): domain Eukaryota; kingdom Metazoa; phylum Chordata; class Amphibia; order Anura; family Rhinodermatidae; genus Rhinoderma; species Rhinoderma darwinii. The sequence goes on from NC_134690.1 coordinate 239,641,813, forward strand.
ATTGAAGTCAGTGGAGTATAGATCGGACAGCTGATGCGGAAAATTACAACCAATGAAAATATATTCCCTATAGTTATAGCAGTTGTAATACAGATGCTTAATTTACAGCCATGACAAACCAGCCTAAGACCTCATGGACATGTCAGAACACACGGAGCGTGCCACTGTATGATGTTCCATCATGCCTCATCCACACACTTACTTTGCAGCAAAGCTGACCCATATTCTGCAGGCAATTTCAGACAAAAAGTCTGCACCAAATAGTGTTTGATTTGGTGCAGATTTTGGGCTGGATTTGCCCATGTGTAAAACAAAAGAAAGAATTAAAAAAATACCATACCCACTTCCCATGGCACTCCAGTAGCGACGCGTCCCTGCTTCTCATGTGGCCTCCTGAGATGTCGTTTCGTCCCATGTGACACTTCAGCCTGTGAATACTTGTTACGTGCAAATTTTTGCTGCGGCTTTAACTCCTTCTACATTGAAAGGGGTAAAATCCGCAGTGAAAATCCATTCTGCGGCGGATCTGCCCAAAATGTGCAGTAAATTGATGCGGACTAGCTGCTGCGGACTGCGGTAAAAGTGCTTCCCTTCTCTCTATCAGTGCAGCATAGAGAGAAGGGCCAGCACTTTCCCTAGTGAAAGTAAACGAATTTCATACTTACCAGCCGTTGTCTTGGTGACGCGTCCCTCTTTCGGCATCCAGCCCGACCTCCCTGGATGACGCGGCAGTCCATGTGACCGCTGCAGCCTGTTATTAGCCTGTGATTGGCTGCAGCCGTCACTTACACTGAAACGTCATCCTGGGAAGCCGGACTGGAGACAGAAGCAGGGAGTTCTCGGTAAGTATGAACTTCTATTTTTTTTACAGGTTGCTCTATATTGGGATCGGTAGTCACTGTCCAGGGTGCAGAAACAGTTACTGCCGATCGCTTAACTCTTTCAGCACCCTGGACAGTGACTATTTACTGACGTCTCCTAGCAACGCTCCCGTAATTACGGGAGCCCCATTGACTTCCTCAGTCTGGCTGTAGACCTAGAAATACATAGGTCCAGCCAGAATGAAGAAATGTCATGTCAAAAAAGCAAGATGCATCCGCAGCACACATAACATGTGCATGACAGCTGCGGACTTCATTGCGGAAATTAGAATCTCCATTGAAGTCAATGGAGAAATTCCGCCATGAGTCCGCAACCAGTCCGCCCCAACTCCGCAACATCCATTGCATGCTGCGGACACCAAATTCCGCACCGCAGCCTATGCTCCGCAGCGGAATTTTCAGCCTCGTCTAAACGAGCACTACTAAATAGAAGTGGAAGTCAATGGAGAAACGGCTCCGCTGCGGATTAACGCTGCAGAGTGTCCGCAGCGGAATTCAAGAGCAATTCCGCCACATGTGGCTTTGCCCTTAGTGTGCAGAGGGCATTATTGTGAAACTAGACTTGAAAAAGCCAAGCCAAGGGCTAGACTTGATATTGATAATAAAATTCTCACACTCACCACAAGATGGCACTCTATAATGAAAAACTTTTAGAGCTTTATCTAAACAGTTCACATAATTTGATGTAACCTGAAATTTTAATATTATCATTAAACTGTTATACTGTTTACTATTAAATGTTTTTAAAATCTGAAAAGGGCAGTCATTGAAAAACAGAATGTCTGTATATATTAAATAGCATCAAAATAATGAAATAGCAAATATTTGTGGGTAGGTTTTCAACAGACTGGAACAAACTTATTTTTCCAAACCAAAAAATCGACATGGCAACTTTTTCTGCTACTTTTGAATTACACAATAATTTTCACACTGCTGCATTTCTCTCCACAGGACCTTTAAATATAATTATTTCCGGCTATTTCTTAAAGGCTATGTAAACCTTCGAGGGCATTTTTTTTAAAAATAAATTGATGAGCCAGTGTGTTTAGTGTAACTTTGTACTTAGTCTTTAGTTTTAAAAAAATCGTTTTACTTTTGGAGATACAGCTGTTCTGTATTCTCTATACAGAACAGCTGTATCGCTTGTTTTACACTGAATCCGTCAGTCCCACGGACCTGACAGGTTCAGTGTCGGCGTGTCAGATCTACCTGTAAACGGTCACATCTAAGTTCATAATTTCATGCCGGCCTATGCAAGGATCCTATCGGTTTTGATGCCTTGCAGCAGCTCCGTTCGTCGCTGGATCGGGTCCTAGGGGAGTATAAAGTTTTTTTGTTTTATTTGTTTGGGGGCGCTATTTACAGGAGTGCTGTATGGCGCTATTTACAAGGGTGAGATGGGGCGCTATCTACAGGCGGGCTGTATGACACTATCTAGGGGGGGCTGTATGGCCGTATCTTCAAGGGGGCTGTATGGCACAATCTACAGGGGGCTATATGGCACTCAGGGGCATAGCTAAAGGCTCATGGGCCCTTTATGCAAAGATTCATCAAACTTCTCATGGCCAAAGGCCTACAGATTTCAGCTGCATCGCTGGGTCTCCTAAGTGACCCAACGATGCAGCACTAGCAGCCAAGGGCGTTACTAATGTTTTGAAACGTTATACATATACCCCCCAAAAAAATGTGTGTGCGTGTATGTATGTGTATATAGGAGACAGCATATCTATAGCACTACCACTATATAGCTATGGATAGGATTAGATACAGTGGCTCAGCAGACAGTATCACACATGATAGGATTACATACTGTAGCTCAGCAGACAGTATCACACATGATAGGATTAGATACAGTGGCTCAGCAGACAATATCACACATGATAGGATTAGATGCAGTGGCTCAGCAGACAGTATCACATATTATAGGATTAGATACAGTGGCTCAGCAGACAATATCACACATGATAGGATTAGATGCAGTGGCTCAGCAGACAGTATCACATATTATAGGATTAGATATAGGGCCCAGCTCGCTGATATTATGGCTCCAGCGCTGGACCCAGGAAAGGTAAGAATAATAATTGTTTTGCTTTTTTATGTGTTACTAATTATATTTGTATGTTTGTGTTTTTTAACAGGTTCGGTTGTTGGACTACGTCAGATTCGAGGACTATTCGATGACAGGGTTTTTTTTATTCTCAATAAAATAGATAATGAGGGTTGTGTGGGATTTTTATTTCAATAAAATATTTTTCCTATTTCTTTTTCTAAACTGTATTACTACCACCTTAGTAATGGCCGCTGGCTGATTGACAACGTCCATTACTAAGGTGGGGCTTAATGTTAGACATGAAAAGGCTAACACTAACCCCCATTATTACCCCGGTACCCACCGCCACCAGGGATACCTGGAAGAGCCGGGTATGATCCAGTACTCGACCATCTGTAGTGATGGTTGGGCACTGGCATGGCCGCAGGCTGGTATTATAAGGCTGGAAAAGCCGAAAAACAGTGGCCCTTCCCTCCCTGATAATGCTAGCCTGCTGCTGCTGTGTTGTATCTGGCTGGATATAAAAATGAGGGAGCCCCGCATCGTTCTTTCCAATTATTATTATATTTTTTTTAATTACATGGTGTCCCCCCCATTTTTCAGAACCAGCCAGATACAAAATAGCAGCAGAAGCCTAGCATTATCAGGGTGGGAAGGGCCACTATGTTTGGCATTTCCCAGCCTATTAATACTAGCCTGCGGCCACCCCTGTAATAATGTTAGCCTCTGCACCGGCTAACACTAAGCCCCGCCTTAGTAATGAACGCTGTCAATCAGGCAGCAGATATTACTAAGGCAGTAGTAATAAAGTTTAAAAACAAATACAAAGACATAGAAAAAACAGGTTTGTTGAAATAAAAATAAAACACACAATCCTCATTAACCATTTTATTGATAATAAAAAAAAATGTGGCATCGAAGTAGTCCTCGAATACGACATAGTCCAACAACCGAACCTTTAAAAAAAACACTAACAAAAAAAAACATTAGTAAGGGCCTGTTCACATCACCGCTGCCCTTCCGTCTGAGGTTTCCGTCGGGTAATCCCTCAACGGAAAGGCAACGCTGATGTGAACACAGCCTAACACATATGGTAGGCTTAGATACAGGGCCCATGTGCATGTGTGATACTGTTTGTTGGCCCCTGTTTCTAAGCCTAAGAAAGGCTTAGATACAGGGTCCAGCAGACAATAAACTTATACAGTATGGCTTAAAGGGGTTGTCCAGTCCCTAAACATTGATGGCCTATCCTCAGGATAGGCCATCGATAGCTGATGGGTCGGGGTCCGACTCCCGGGACCCCAGCCTATAAGCTGTTATGAAGGGGGTGCAGCGCTCGTACATGCGCTGCTTCCACTTCATTTCCCTTACTTGCTCACATTGTGAATGGCTGACACCTCCGTGTCGGCGATTCTGTGTGGGAAAGTGACCGGAATGAAGGGGAAGTAGCGCTCATATGAGCACTTCACCCCCTTCAAAACAGCTGATTGGTAGGGGTCCCGGGAGTTGGGCCCCAACCCATCAGCTCCAGAAGACAGTGGTATTAAACTCACCCTCCTCTTCAGCCACAGCGGAGGTCCTGACTCCATCCAGGGTCGGGATGTTGTGTGAAGCGCATAGCGTTGTGACGTCATGCGCTGCACACAGTGCTGTGACGTCAGGACCGTCACTGCGCTCCTGAAGGAGGAATGTAAGTATTGTCAGTTACTATAGTAACTTTTCATTGCTGTGGTGTGGGGGGCCGCGGGCCTACGCAATTCCGACCGCTGCGACCCCTATAGTTACGCCACTGATGGCACTATCTACAGGGGGGCTGTAAGGCACTCTCTACAGGGGGGAGGTGGGGGCACTATCTACAGGGTCAGCTGTATGGCACTATCTACAAGGGAGAGGTGGGGGCACTATCTACAGGGGAGGCTGTATTGCACTATCTACAAGGGGGATTTGGGGGCACTATCTACAGGGGTCACTATCTATAGGTTGCTGTATGGCACTACCTACAATGGGGAGGTGGAGGGCACTATCTACAGGGGGCACTATCTACAAGGGGAGGTGGGGGCACTATTTTCAAGGGGGAGCTGAATGGCACTGTCTACAAGGGGGAGCGGCACTATCTACAAGGGGGTGTCACTATCTACAGTGGGGTCGGTATAGCACTGCCTACATAGGGGACAGTATAGCACTGTCTACAGGGGGCTGTATAGCACTGTCTACAGGGGGGCTGTATAGCACTGTCTACAAGGGGCTGTATAGCACTGTCTACAAGGGGGCTGTATGACAGAATCTACAGGGGGGGCTGTATGGCACTTTCTACAGGTGGGACTGTATGGCCCAATCTACAGGGGGCACTATCTACAAGGGGGGCTGTGTGTGGCATCCAGGGGAAGGGGTCCCCAGTCAAAAGTTTGCTATGGGGCACAGTCTTTCCTAGTTATGCCCCTGTCTATAGCCATATACCTGTCTATGTACATATACGTATACAGCACAGTATACTTTTTTTAAATGGGAAACTATGGGTGACATATGCCAATGTATGGCATACATCACAGGCATCCATTTAACGTATACATAATGAGCTTTTCATGACTTATACGTTAAACTGCTGCTATAATAGCTATGGGTAATGGATGCCTGTGATGGATGCCATACAGTGGCATCTGTCCCCCATAGGCTATTATGGCATCTGTTTAATGTATACATCATGAAAAACTCATGACATATAGATAAAAAGAATGCCATAATTGCCACCGTCAAGCATCCGGGAACGTCTCCCAACGTATACTTTAAACGGAAGCCATAAACGTGGATTTTGCATGAATCAATTATAATGCTGGACCGACACTTCGAAGCACCTTGTATTTTAAATTGTACTTGTCATGTATGTATGTATGGAGTTCTCCACATAGCAGAAGTAAGCTGCACTGTCCTCTCAGTTGGACTGCCCTATCTGCAGCAGCTGACAAAGCCAAGCAGATTTGTTTGTCTTCTCTCTCATATTTGTGCTTACCTCCCTTTTCACAGTCTGAATTTATTTTTTACATGCAGGAATTTGGAATCTGTTAAACAGCCATGTAGCTGAAATATCTTGCTAGGAATGTCCAGTTGGTTAGAAAAAAAATTGCACACATACCATACTGAAAATCATAACATTTCATAGCTCTTTTTCTGACTTTGTTAGCTGATGCAAATATTAGGTGACCATAGCTGCAATGAGTTTTTTAACAATCCAAACTCAAGCAATAATTTTCTTCAAAATCAAAATCCTTTAAATTTTTCGCATTTTTGTTCCCACATTTTTATCGGTCATTGATCATTTTTGTATAATCATTACATATATTTGGGGATTGATATATCACTGTGTGCCACCTTGTACATACAAATATTTATTTGGATCAAAGAGAACCTGTCAGCATGTTGTTGCTGCCCTAACTGAGGACAACACGATTTAGTCACAAGTGCCCTGATTCTAATAAGCTATGTTTTACACTAAAGCACTGCAGCATTTTAGAGAAATCACTTTTAACACTGGTTTGCAGCTTGGGGAGGTGTCCACTTGCTTCTCCCTGCCGAAGTCAGAGTGATTGCTAAGTCTTGATCTATACTCAAATATAGGATTGCAGATTTACATGGCAGCGTCCAGTTTTGACCTCATTAGGATGGGCAATGTTGGGCCTTGGCCTGTCAGCTGCCTGGGTCCGACCCTCCCCTGCTGTAAGGAGGTGTTAATACCCATGCAAAAAATATAGCACACACAAGATTACACAAAGCAGTGATTACTGACCTATTTTGCCCTTCATAGTCTTATAATCTCATGTGTTAAATTTAAATGTGAAATATATAGGTGTTAAGAAACATCCGCCCCTTTAAGATTACCATGACTACTAGTCTAGCTTCTGGGTGGTTCTGGTTTTAGTTGTTGAGCCTATTCCACTTCCCTGTCTTTCTTCCTATCAGATATTTAAATCTGGGTTGGTTCTGTGTTCTTTGCTTGTGATTTTCCTTATTTCCTTGTGTTTGATCAAGCTACTGACTATACCCTGACCTTTGACTATTTGCACTTTTTGAAACTGGACCTTGGCTTGTCTCTGGATTACCCCTTGCTTTCTGATTTGGACTTTCCGTTCCTGGCTGGTTTTGACCTCTGCAATTCCTGATATCCCCTAGCTTTGTTATTTGGACTTCCTGTTACCCTCTGGCTGTCTTGTTATCTGTTTTGGTTTTGCCTGCATTGCACCTCTTATCCAACACCGAACTCTATTAAAGCAACCTGGGTTCTATGCCGCAAAATCCAACCTGCCTTGCGGTGGGCTCTGGCGAAAATCATAAAGTAGCCTTAGACACTGTTAATCAGAGTTGTGAAAGATTTGGGGTTGCAGGTTTACTTGCACGCTTATTCCTGACAGTCAGCAGCATTTGGAAAATCGCTCACATAGCAATTCCCTAAACTTCCACCCTGAGAATTGCTCAACCAGTGATTCCATAACATATTCACAAGCCATTTAAAATTATATTTTTTCACTATGGAACCCATGCACCAGGGTGGTGGAACAGATGCACGATCTGACTCAGCTGGTACAAGGTCTGGCCATAAAGATTCAACATCATGAAACTGTGCAGGCTCAAGCAGTCATTTCAGTCGCAACTCCGATTGAACCTAAAGTGAAGTTACCCGATAATTTTTCTGGTGATCGTAAGTCTTTTGTTAATTTTCAGGGGAGTTGTAAATTGTATTTTCGACTTAGACCTTTCTCCTCAGGAACTGAGCAGCAGCGAGTTGGTGTCGTCACTTCACTTTTGTATAGAGATCCTCAAACCTGGGCCTTTTCATTGAGACCTGATGCCCCTGAACTTTTTTCTGTGGAGATCGTCTTTAAGGCCTTAGGTCTAATATATGGAGAACTAGATATCACTGCAGTAGCTGAAGCCAATCTGTTATCTCTCCAGCAAGGATGGCGTCCCGTCGAAGATTATTGTTTGGAATTTAGACGGTGGTCCGTCTCTTCACAGTGGAATGATGCTGCACTCCGATGTCAATTCCGCGGAGGCCTTTTTGAAACCTTGAAAGATCTCCTAATAAATTATCTTCCGCCCTTGACTTTAGGGGATACCATGACTCTTGTGGTGCGTCTTGACCGACTACGAGAACGTAAAAAATGTCCTTTTGTCTGATGCACAAGAGCCCATGCAGTTTGGCTACACTATGTCTTCTCAAGAACGTAGACTTTTTTGGAAACGCAGAGGGCTGTGTTTCTATTGCGGGGGCGCTGGTCATATGCTTAAGAACTGTTCCAAATGTCCAGAAACGTACAGCTCTGGAAAACTTCAGAGCCTAGATGGTCCCCGGGAATGCCATCTGGGCAGTCAGGTTGTTAGGAAAACGCCTGTTCCCTTAAGATCATCATGACTACTGTTCTAGCTTCTAGGCGGTTCTGTTTTACTTTGAGCCTATCTCTTTTCTCTGAATTTCTGTCAATTAGGTGTGGGGTTGTATTTATATCTGGCTTCCTCCACCTGGTCTTTGCTTGTGATTTTCCTAGTCATCTGGTGTTCTGATCAAGCTCTGACACTCCCTGTACTTCTGACTTCTGGACTTCTTGTAAACTGACCTTGGCTTGTCTCTCGTTAACCCCATGTTTACAATTTTGATTATCTGCTCCCGGCTGGTTCTAACCTCTGCTGTACCTGATTTCCACTTGCCCTGTTTTGGACTTTCTGTTTACGCTCTGGCTGGCTGGTTCCTGTTCAGGTTTGCCTGCATTGCACCTCTTATCCAACACTGAACTTGAAGACAACCTGGGTTCTATGCAGCAAAGTCCATCCCACCGTGCGGTCGGCTGTGGCGAAAACCTTAGAGTAGCCTTAGACTCTGTCGATCAGATTTGTGACAGATTTGAGTTTACGGTTTTATTTGCACACTCTCAGTGTCCAGCAACCTTTGGGGAATCGCTCAACTAGCAATTCCATAACATAATCACAAGCCCATTTATATTATCCTTTTACGATGGAACCTATGCAAGCCCTGGTGGATCAGATGCACGATCGGACTCAGCTGGTACAAGGTCTGGCCGTGAGGGTCCAACAGCATGAAACTACGCAGGCCCAAGCAGTCATTCCTGTCGTAACTCCGGTGGAACCTAAGGTGAACTTACCTGATCGCTTCTCTGGTGATCGTAAGTCTTTTGTTAATTTTCGGTAGAGCTGTACATTATATTTTCGACTAAGACCTATCTCGTCTGGTACTGAGCAACAGCGTGTGGATATCATAATTTCACTTTTACAGGGTGATCCTCAAACCTGGGCCTTTTCATTGGGACCTGTTGCCCCTGAACTTTTATCTGCGGAGACCTTCTTTGCGGCCCTCGGTTTAATTTATATAGAAACATATCACTGCAGTGGATGAGACCAATCTGTTATCTTTCCAGCAAGGACTGCGACCTGTTGAAGAATATTGTTCGGAATTTAGACGATGGTCTATTTCGTCACAATGGAATGATGCTGCACTCCGATGCCAATTTCGCCGAGGCCTTTCTGAGACTTTGAAAGATCTCCTTATAAATTACCCTCCGCTCTTGACTCTAGAGGATACCATGACCCTTGTTGTACGTTTGGACTGATGACTATGTGGTGCAGAAATGAAAGATCAATGATGGCTGCTTCCCTGCGCTGAGAACCCCTCATCTGATTCACAAGAGCCCATGCAGTTGGGCTCCACTATGCCTTCTCAGGAACGGAGACTTTTTCAAAAACGCAAGGGACTGTGTTTCTATTGCGGGGACGCTGGTCATACACTCAAGAACTGTTCCAAGTGTCCAGAACGTCCAGCTCTGGATAACTTCAGAGCCTAGATGGTCCCCGAGAATACCATCTGGGCAGTCAGGTTTTTCCCACATTTTCTAAAAAAAAATCCTTTTGCCTGTTAAAGGAACAGTGTCACCACAAAAAAAATTTTCATGTCAGTTTAATGTTAGTGTTTTATTAAAAACGTTTTTATTTATTTGTGTGTTTGTGTGTTACTTTTTTCTATTTTTTCACTTTTTCTTCCCTATGGGGGCTGCCATTTTTGTTTCCATTTCTGTGTGTGTCGATTAACGACACATACAGACATGGAATACGGCAGCCACAGTCCCATAGGGACTGCGAACGGCTCCCGTCCCATTGACTGCAGTGTACGGCGTCTGTGTGGGAACTGCGCATGCGCCGCTCCCACACAGTCCTATTCGAAATTGGCGCCGTCCGGCGCCATTTTCCTGTGGACCGGAAGTCGCGGCCGGACAGTAATATTACTACTTCCGGTCGCGGCTTCCGGATTTGTGCACTTGCACCAGCGGCAGCAAACGGAGCGGTCGGGCCGGAGGGAGCCGCGGCGGCAGGAGCAGGTAAGAGATTTTAATGTATGTTCGTGTTTGTGTGTGTTTACTACTGTATGTAAACCTACTACACTGTGGGTTAGCTCAAAAAATGGCGACACACAGTGTAGGAGGTTACACCGTTCAAACCCCTCGTTTATCCCGGCACTAGCCAGGATAAAGGAGGGGGGGATGCTGAGAGCTCACTAGAGCGAGGGCTTTTAACCCAATGTTGCAATGCTGCAATTTTGGGAACAGCTCCATCTAGTGACCAAAAATGGGTAGTATTATAAATTAGAAATAATTTATAATATTTCCTGACTCGTGCAAAAAAAAAAAAAAAATTTGAACAATGTTTAATCACCCACACACTAAATGTTTAAATTTTAAAAAAAAAACATGTTTTTCTGGCAACACATTCCCTTTAATATATGGTTTAATAATGTTTGTATTTCCGGCCAAGCTTTTGTAGATTGTGGTTCTGCGGCTAATTTCTTAGATTTTCAGGTTGCAAAAAGATTGGCTATTCCCCTTGTTCAGTTGAGTACCCCAGTCAAAGTCTCTGCTATTGATAATACTCCTCTCGCTCAGGGGTCGATCAAGTTCTCTACTCCGCCTGTTACATTGGAACTGGGTACTTTGCATACTGAACAAATCACTTTCTTTATTCTAGAAAATTTGCCCTCTGAAGTAATATTGGGTATTCCATGGTTACAGACACATAATCCGGTTATTGAGTGGGTAAAAGCAGATTTGATTAAGTCGATTTCTAAATGTACGACTGTCCCATTATACTTCTCCCTAATGCTAAGCTGCCCAAGGGCCAGATTTATAATCTTTCTGCTACGGAAAGACAGGCCATGACAGATTATATTAAAGACAGTCTCCGTAAGAGTCATGTTCATCCAACTACATCTCCGCTGTTTAATCAGATCTCAGGTGCCAAGTGGTTCTCTAAACTAGATTTAAACGGGGCCTACAATTTGTTTCGTATCCGCAAAGGGGATTAATGGAAGACAGCATTTAATACTCCAGATGGTCATTATGGGTATTTGGTCATGCCTTTTGGTTTAAGTAATGCTCCAGCGGTTTTTCAAAACCTGGTTAAAGATATTTTCTGACATTTTATTGGACGCTTTGTGGTGGTGTATCTGGACGATATTCTTGTGTTTGCTTCCGATTGGTCTTCTCATGCTCAACATTTAAGATTCGTCCTTCAAGTACTGAGGGAAAATTGTCTTTACGTGAAATTTGAAAAATGTATTTTCGGAGTTCAGGAGGTTAACTTCTTGAAATATGTGCTGTCTCCTCATGATTTTCGTATGAACTCCGCTAAGGTTCAAACAGTCCTTGATTCAGTTCACTAAAAGCTCTGCAGAGGTTCTTGTGTTTAGCTAATTATTACCAAAAGTCATCATTTTTCCTCCATTGCCAAACCTTTGACGGATCTTACAAAAGTGGGTTCTGATCTTGGAAATTGGAAGCCTAGTCTCCGCATTTGAAACCTTAAAACAGTGTATTATGGAAGTGCCAGTACTTGTTCAACCTGACCTTTCTAGTCCTTTTATTGTTGAAGTGGGGGCTGTGTTGTCTCAAGGATCTTCTGTCTTCACTAATTTGCGTCCTTGTGCTTTTTTTTTTCTTGTAAATTTTATGCCACTGAGAAAAATTATGATATAGGTAATCGTGAGCTTCTTGCTATTAAGTGGGCGTTTGAAGAGTGGCGCCACTTTTTAGAGGGGGCTAGACGTCAAATTACTCTACTGACTGACCATAAAAAACAAACTTTTTTAGAATCAGCCAAAGTCTCAATCCCAGACAGGCTATGTGGGCCTTGGTCTTTACCAGATTTGACTTTATTGTAACCTACAGACCCGGGTCTACAAATGGCAGGCCGACACCTTATCTCGAAGTTTCTGTTCTTCACAGGTCCCCGACATTCATCCTGAAACTATTTTATCCATGGGGATAGTGGTTTCTACAATATCGCCTGATCTGGCAACTGAGATTAAAAAATGTCAGCAACTCGCTCCGCAAGTCCAGATTTCGTTTGCTCAATGAGTTAGATGATTCTGTTTTGTGTGGTCATCCAGGGATAACTGGTACTAAAAAATTTGTCTCACGGCTCTACTGGTGGCCGTCTTTGTCTCGTGATGTGAGTTCCTATGTCTCTGCTTGTGATGTCTGCACACGCGCTAAGACTCCTCAAGTTCGTCCTATGGGTGAACTACTTCCATTGTTCCGCAGAAACCTTGGTCTCATCTGTCTATGGATTTTATCACCGATTTGCCTCCCCCTGAAGCGAAAACTGTCATTTGAGTTGTGGTGGACCGTTTCAGTGAAATGTGTCATTTCATTCCTTTGCTTCAACTTTCTGATTTCAAAACTCTGTCTAAATTATTTATTGATCAGGTAGTTCGTCCGTACGGTATTCCGGAAAATATTGTCCCTGATAGAGGTGTACAATTTGTGACTAACTTCTGGAGAGCTTTCTGTAAGAAACTTGGTGTACAGTTATTGTTCTCTTCTGCCTTTCACCCTGAGACTAATGGCCAAACCAAGTGCTTTAATAAAACCTTGGAACAATATCTTAGGTGTTATGTTGCGGATAACCAGGCTGAATGGGTCTCGTATCTTCCACTAGCAGAATTTGCTATAAATAATAGTCATCATGTTTCTCTTGATACTTCATAGTTTTTCTGTAATTATGGTTTTCATCCTCATTTTGATTCATTTTCCGCCTCTTCTCGTGATAACCCTGAGGTGGAAGTTGAATCAAATATTGTTTGGGCTCAGGTTTAATTGAACCTCAAGAACTACCAAGTTATTCAAAAGAAAAATGCTTACAAGAAACGTACGGTGGGTCCTGTGTTTAGTGGGGGTCAAAAGGTGTGGCTTTCTACTAAGAATCTGCGACTGAAAGTACTGTCTCGTAAGTATACTCCTTGGTTTATGAAATTGTTGGAGTTATTAAACCTCTGTCTCTTCATCTGGCTCTTCCTCCGACTTTTAAAATTCATGAAGTTTTTCTTAAATGTTTTTTTCCACCATCTAATTCACTCAAGAAACCTCCTCCTCCGGTTCAGGTAGAAGGAGATATGGAGTTTGAGGTTCAGAGAATTGTGGATTCCAGAAGAGTCAGGGGTACTCTCCAGTACTTTGTACACTGGAAGGGGTATGGGCCAGAAGAATGAACTTGGGTTCCTGCCTATTCAGTACATGCTAACCGTTTAGTTAAACTTTCATTTGAAATATGCTTTAAAACCTAGACCGAGATTTAAGGGTCCGATCGCCCCTCTTAGAAAGGGGGGTACTGTTAAGAAACACCCGTCCCTTTAAGATTACTATGACTACTGGTCTAGCTTCTGGGCGGTTCTGCTTTTAGTTATTCAGTTTATCCCTTCTATCTGTCTGTCTTTCTGTCAGGTGTAAGGATGGAGTACTTAAACCTGGGTTGCTTCTGTGTTCTTTGCTTGTGAATTGCCTTGCTGCATGTGTTTGGTCAAGCTACTGACTATACCCTGCACCTTTGACTATTTGGACTTCTTGAAATTTGACCTCGCCTTGTCTCTGGATTACCCTTAGCTTTGTTATTTGGACTTCCTGTTACCCTCTGGCTGTCTTGTTATCTGTTCTGGTTTTGCCTGCATTGCACCTCTCATCCAACATCGAACTTAACTCTGTTAAAGCAAACTGTATTCTATGCCACAAAATCCAACCTGCCTTGCGGTGGGCTCTGGCGCAAACCATAGAGTAGCTTTAGACACTGTTGATCAGAGTTGTGACGGATTTGGGGATGCAGATTTACTTGCATGCTCATTCCTGACAGTCTCCAGTAGCCTTTGGGGAATCGCTCACATAGCAACTCCTTAAACTTCCACCCTGGGAATTGTTCAACCAGTGATTCCATAACACTTACAATCTATGGGGAAATGGTAAGGGATACAAGAGGAGTGAGGACCCTGCTCACAAGAGCTTACAATCTATGAGGAAAAAGGGGTGACACAAAATTTAAAAAGTGCTTGTGTAGTACAATGGTCTAGCCATCTTTTATAAACATAGGGTAGTACACATAAAGCCGATCACCAGCCAGTATCTGTGTATGACAGATATAAAAGTGCATTAGGGTGCAAGGAGTGTGGGGGATACTGCTGAATGGGGGGGTCAAGTTTTGATGTCTAATGTCATAGGGGGTCAGTTTAGGGAATGTGATAGGCCTCTCTAACCTGATTGTTCGGGAAAGTGCAATTCCAAAGCACTGGTGCAGCATGAGAAAAATCTTGCAGACGGGAGAGGGAAGATTGAATTATGGAGGATTTTAATCTAAGGTCGTTGGCAAAGCATAGAGCATGGGTAGGGCGGTAGACAGAGATGAGGAGGTGCAGTACTGTGGAGAGTTTTGTGGGTGAGAGTAATAAGTTTGGATTTTATTCTGAAAAGAATAGGCAAACAGTGCAGTGACTGTCAGAGGGTAGAGGCATTGTTGTAGCGGTTGGTCAGAAAGATGAGCCTGGCTGCTGCATTAAGAATAGATTGGAGAGGGGAGGGTTTAGTGAGGGGAGGACCGATTAGTAATGAATTACAGTAGTCAAGACGAGAGTGAATCAGAGCAACAATGAGAGTTTTGGGTGTTTCCATAGTAATAAATGGGTGGATTCTGAAGATGTTTTTGAGGTGAAGGTGATAGGAGCGTTCAAGTGATTGAATATGAGAAGTAAAGGAGTGATCTGAGTTAAACATGACCCCAAGTCAGCAGGCGTACTGTCTAGAAGTTATGGAAGTTCCACACACTGAGATGGAGACATCAGGTATAATAGGTAGGTTAGTAGATGGTAGAATCACAAGAAGCTCAGTCTCAGATAGAGAGAGGACATGATGCTCGAGATAGCGGACAGACAAGCACTGGTGTTTTGTATTAGAGAAGGGGTGATATCACAGGAAGAGGTATATAATTGTGTGTCAGCAGCGTAGAGATGGTATTGAAAGCCAAATCTGCTTATATGCTCTCGGCAGTAGCTAAAGTTCTGATTCCTCCTAAATTAAATCAAGCTTTATCCCCGACAGTTGCACAGTGGCTACTTAAAGTGGACCACATCCTCTACATGAAACAGTTGTTGGCCTGGGAAACTCGAACCCACAATATTTTCCAGGAAATTTGGACACTACGATTGCAATTTTGTGCCTCTTCAGATTATATAACTAAATGTCTAGACTGATGTTTGTGCAGTGCATTATCTTTTTACAGAAACAGAATAGATACTCTGTGATTTACTTTCATCTGGACCTCCCCACCTGTCACCTCTCTCTTCCCCCAACTACCCTATCCTCTTCTCCCTGTAGCTCAATTGAGCTGTAGTTACCACTGTTTTTTATTTTGTTGAGTCTGTGTTATTCAGAACATTTGAACTGCTACTGTTTTTAAGAGATATCCATCCCTAGATCTATAAAAATGTCTACATGGGGATTTGCATATCTCATTATTTGATATTCTGTGTTTTCAATATTTTTTTAAAAATTCAATAAAAAGAGAATTTAAAAGAAAAGAAAGCCAAATCTACTGATAGTTTGTCCAATAGTGGCTGTGTATAGAGAAAAGAGAAGCGGATCTAGGACTGCACACTGAGGGACCCCCAACAGTGAGGGTAAGAGGAGAAAAAGAAGTAGAATAAGCAAATGGTATACTGAACGAGCGGTCAGAGACATAGTAAGAAAACCATGAGCGTGCAATGGAGTGGAGCATACTGAGTAGGAGTTGGTGCTCTACGTTGTCAAAGGCTGCAGAGAGTTCCAGAAGAATCAGTAGAAAATAGTTGTCTTCTGATTTAGCTGTCAGGAGATCATATGAGACTTTAGCAACAGCAGTTTCTGTAGAGTGCAGAAACCAGATTATAAGGGGTCGAGAAGAGAGTTAGCAGTGAGATCAGTGGCGTAACTACCACAGTAGCAGCAGTAGCAGCTGCTACGGGGCCCGGGGCATGGGGGGGCCCGTGTCGCCCTGACAGTCAGGCACATTACATTATGTGCCACTGCCAGGCCTGGAGGCACGGGCCCCCTCATGCCTAGTAGTAGCATCACGAGTCACGACGCTAACGTTACACTAGGCATCGGGGGGGGGGCCTGGTGACAGCCGCGGGGGGGGGGGGGGGTTCGGGGGCCCGGTGATATTCACTGCACACTGTGCACTCCACTGATAGTCCTCCCACACACAGTGGAATAGGACGGCGATACGTGGTAGGAGGAGCGCTCAGGCAGGGGAGAGGACAGGGGGCGGAGCTAAACGACCGACGCGAGACTTTGGGCGGAGAACAGTACAGTCAGGAGCCAAGGACTGCCGGAGTAAAGTCAGGACTGCCGGAGTGCTAGCATCCCATAGGACGGGCGGAGGACAATCAGAGGACGGGCGGAGGACGTGCAGACTGCAGAGGACAGGTACATGATGTACATCAAATAAAAAAGTTAATGGGAGAAGGGAAAAGTTTTTAGTTAGAAAAATCTGCCTCATAATTCCTTCCGGAATTTTGAGGCATATTTTGAACACTTCCCGCGTTTTTGTTGCGTTTTTTGTGACGTTTTTCAGCCATCGGGCCGTGGGCAGAAAAACATAGCAAAAAATGCATTTTCTGCCTGCCATTGTTGTCAATGGGAAGTCGGAGACAGAAACGCCCGAAGCAAGGGCATTAGGCTATGTTTACACGGAGTATTTTGACAAATTTTTGGACGCGGAAACCGCGTCGCAAAACTCGTCAAAAACGGCCAGAAAATGCCTCCCATTGATTTCAATGGGAGGCGTCGGCGTCTTTTTTTCCGCGAGCAGTAAAACTGCATCGCGCGAAAAAGAAGCGACATGCCCTATCTTCGGGCGTTTACACCTCTGACCTCGCATTGACTTTAATGGGAGGCAGAGAAAGCGTATTTCGCTGTGTTTTATGCCCGCGGCGGTCAATGGCCGCGGGCAAAAAACGCCGCAAAAATCGGCCTCAAACTTCCAAACTGAATTTTGAGGCAGATATTGCTCCTGCAAAAAACTCCGTGTGAACATAGCCTAACGCTTCTTTTTTCCCGCAGGCGTTTTTTACTGCTCGCAGGAAAAATGTCATGGTTTTCAATGGGAGGCACTTTCTGAAGTTTTTTGCCACGGTTTTCGCTTAAAAAAACTCAGTGTGAACTCCCCCTAACACAGTGGCGTAACTACCGCTATAGCAGCCGTAGCGGCTGCTACAGGGCCCGCAGCATGAGGGGGCCCGTGTCGCCCGCCGGCACGGGCCCCCACCATGACCGGAGGCTCCGCTAGCAGCCGCTATGGCTGCTACAGCGGGACGCCACTGAACACTACGGCAGAGCAGGGAGGTATCTCCCCGCTCTGCCATTAAACATAAGACAAGTATCCCCTCTCCACAGGATATCCACAGGACAGGGGATACATGTGTGATCGCTGGCATTGCTAGGGAGAACGGGGGACTGAAAGTCCCCTGAAGTTCTCCATGACAAACCTCGGACTTCCGGGGTCTGTGTCGGCAGCTCCGTAGAAATGAATGGAGCGCCGGTCGCGCTTGTGCGCATGCGTGACCAGCGCTCCTTTCATTTTTCTTGAGCTGCGCAGGCGCCGGAAGTCAGAGGTGAGTGATGGAGAACTTCGGGGGACTTTCGGTCCCCCGTTCTCCCTATCAATGCCAGCGATCACACATGTATCCCCTATCCTGTGGATAGGGGATACATGTCTTTTGTCTTTTCACACTGTAGGTCGCATTTTTTTGGGGGGTTGGGGCTGTATGGCGTTCCCTACAGGGGGGGGGGCTGTATGCCGTTCCCTACAGGGGGGGCTGTATAGCGTTCCCTACAGGGGGGGCTGTATAGCTTTCCCTACAGACCCCCCCCTGTAGGGAATGCCCTACAGACCCCCTGTAGATAACGCCATACAGACCCCCCTGTAGGGAACGCAATACAGACCCCCCTGTAGATAACGCAATACAGTCCCCCCTGTAGATAACGCCATACAGACCCCCTGTAGATAACGCCATACAGACCCCCCTGTAGGGAACGCCATACAGACCCCCCCCCCTGTAGATAACGCCATACAGTCCCCCCTGTAGATAGCGCCATACAGCCCCCCTGTAGATAGCGCCATACAGCCCCCCTGTAGATAGCGCCATACAGCCCCCTCTGCAGATGGCGCCATACAGCTCCCCCTGTAGATAACGCCATACAGCCCCCCCTGTAGATAGCGCCATACAGCCCCCTCTGTAGATAGCGCCATACAGCCCCCTCTGTAGATAGCGCCATATAGTCCCCCCTGTAGATAACGCCATACAGCCCCCCTGTAGATAACGCCATACAGTCCCCCCTGTAGATAGCGCCATACAGCCCCCATAACGCAATACAGCCCCCCTGTAGATAACGCCATACAGCCCCCATAACGCAATACAGCCCCCTGTAGATAATGCCATACAGCCCCCTCTGTAGATAGCGCCATACAGTCCCCCCTGTAGATAGCGCCATACAGTCCCCCTGTAGATAACGCCATACAGCCCCCTCTGTAGATAGCGCCATACAGTCCCCCCTGTAGATAACGCCATACAGCCCCCCTGTAGATAACGCCATACAGCCCACTCTGTAGAAAGCGCCATACAGTCCCCCCTGTAGATAACGCCATACAGCCCCCTCTGTAGATGGCGCCATGAAGTCCCCCCTGTAGATAACGGCATACAGCCCCCTCTGTAGATAGCGCCATACAGTCCCCCCTGTAGATATCTACAGAGGGGGCTGTATGGCGTTATCTACAGGGGGGACTGTATGGCCGCTATCTACAGAGGGGGCTGTATGGCGCTATCTACAGGGGGGGCTGTAAAAAAGGCACTATCTACTAGGGGGGGGGGTTGTGTGACACCCAGGGGAGGGGGGGCCCCAGTCAAAAGTTTGCTATGGGGCCCAGCCTTTCCTAGTTACGCTCCTGAGTGAGATAGAGGATTAGACCAGGGTAGCTGAAGTGTTCCAGGAGTTAAGAGATGAAGGAGAGATTAGAGACAGGTCGGTAGTAAGCATTGAAACATGGGTCAAGTGATTTTTTTTCAGTAATGGTGTTATAACGGCATGTTTAAAACAGGAGGGAAAGATCCCAGAAGAAGGACACAGGTTAAAGAGGCTCTGTCACCAGATTATAAAATCACTATCTCCTATTGAATGTGATCGGCGCTGCAATGTAGATAACAGTAAAGTTGTTGTTTTTTTTTAAAAAACAATCATTTTTGCCCAAGTTATGAGCAATTTTAGATTTATGCAAATGAGCTTTTCAATGGACAACTGTGCGTGTTTTCTCGTTTTACCAACTGGGCGTTGTGAATAGAAGTGTATGACGCTAACCAATCAGCGTCATACACTTCTCATCGTTCCCACCCAGCTTCTTTCACTGCACAGACACACAGCGTGACGTTACCCACAGGTCCATCACCATCGCGTCGGACGAGAGAAGATACATCAGCTCCAGGCATCCGAGAGGGTAATATGCTCGTCTCTAGGGAGTTCACTATGCTTACCTGCACACGGTGATGCTGCTGCAGATTCAACTGTACCCTCTCGGACACCTGGAGCCGATGTGTCTTCTCTCGTCCGACGCGAAGGTGAAGGACCTGTGGGAGGAAGTGACGTCACAGCGTGATCTCGCGAGAACACACTGTGTGTCTGTGCAGTGAAAGAAGCTGGGTGGGAATGATGAGAAGTGTGTGACACTTATTGGCCAGCGTCATACACTTCTATTCACAACGCCCAGTTGGTAAAACGAGTAAACATGCCCAGTTGGTAAAAACACAATACACGCCCAGTTGGTAAAACGAGAAAACACGACCAGTTGTCTATTGAAAAGCTAATTTGCATAAATCTAAAATTGCTCATAACTTGGGCAAAAATTATCGTTTTTAAAAAACAAAAAAAACACTTTACTGTTATCTACATTGCAGCGCCGATCACATTCAATAGGAGATAGGGATTTTATAATCTGGTGACAGAGCCTCTTTAAATATTTTAGTCAGGTGACTAGTGACAGCCGGGAAGAGGGACTGGACGAGGTGTGAGGGAATAAGATTACTAAGGCAGGTAGTAGGACAAGAAGAAGAAAGGAGCGTAGAGACCTTCTTCTGGTATTGGGTCAAATGCTGAAAGTAAAGAAGAGGAATTATGGGAGGGAAGGTGATTGATGCTACTTGGGGACTGGGAGATAATATCATATGAGATGTTGTCAATTTTAATTTTAAGGAGAGAAGAATTAATAGAGTAGGAAACTGAGCAGAGCCGGAAAAAGACTAGATGGAGTGAATTCCCGTCTTCATATGTAGAAGAATTAGTAAATTGTGAAAGGCCTAGGAAGGAAGAGATCGGGTTAACAATGGGGATGTGTCAGAGACACGCAGGACCTGCCGACACTGAACCCGTCAGGTCCGCGGGACCGATGGATTTAGTGTAAAGTGAACGATAGAGCTGTTCTGTATAGAGAATACAGAACAGCTGTATCTGCAAAAGTAAAATGAATTTTTAAATAAAAATTATTTACAAAGTTACATTAACCCCTTGCGTACCTGGACCCCCCCCCCCCCTGCTAGCCTAGAACAACCATTGTGACTATCAAGGCCCAACCAATTCAAGGACCTACCTCCATGCATTTGGAAAGTCTTCAGACCCTTTCAGTTTTTTCACATTTTGTTATGTTGAGGCCTTGTGCTGAAATTAAAAAAAATCACGTTTTCCCCCATTATTCTGCACTCAATACCCCATAATGACAAAGTGAAGTCAGAATGTTAGTAATCTTTGCTAATTTATTGAAAAGGAAAAGCTAAAATATTGCATTGACATAAGTATTCAGATTCTTTACTCAGTACTTAGTTGAAGCACCTTTGGCAGTGATAACAGCCACCAGTCTTCTTGGGTATGATGGCACAAGGTTTGCACACCTGGATTTGGGGGTGTTCTGCCATTCTTCTCTGCAAGCTCTGTCAAGTTGGATGGGGACCGTCGGTGGACAGCCATTTTCAGGTCTCTCCAGAGATGTTTGATTGGGTCAGGGCTCTGGCTAGGCTGGTCAAGGACATTCACAGAGTTGTTCTTAAGCCACTCCAGTGTTGTCTTGGCTGTGTGCTTAGAGTCATTTTCTTGTTAGAGGGTGAACCTTCGGCCCAGTCTGTGGTCCAGAGCCCTCTGGATCAGGTTTTTATTAAGAATATCTCTGTACTTTGCTCCATTCATCTTTCCCTCAACTCTGACCAGTCTCCCTGTCCCAGCGGCCAGCTCTAGGAAGAGTCTTGGTTGTTCCAAACTTCTTACATTTAAGAATTATGGAGGCCACTTTGCTCATGAGAACTTTCAGTGCAGCAGAAAACATTTTTGTACCCTTCTCCAGATCTGTGCCTCCACACAATCCTGTCTCTGAGCTCTACTGGCAGTTTTTTCCTCCTCATGACTTGATTTTTGCTCTCATATGCATTGTCAGCTGTGAGACCTTATATAGACAGGGATGAGTATTTCCAAATCATTTCAAATCAAATGAATTTACCTCAGGTGGACTCCAATCAAAGTGTAAAGACATTTCAAAGATAATCTAGAGAAATGAGAGGCACCCAGAGATAAATTTCAAGTGTCATAGCAAAGGGTCTGAATACTTAATTTCAAAAATTCTGTTTTCACCTTATCATTATGGGATATTGAGTGCAGAATGATGGGGAAAAACTTTAATTTGTTTTAATTTTAGGACAAGGCCTCAGCATAACAAAATGTGAAAAAAGTGAAAGGGTCTGAAGACAAAACAAACTTAATTCTTAGGGATGGGAGGGTGGTAATTCGGCTGGGACTGCCAACAGGTAACTAAACTCCTGCATCTGAGCTCTCCTTTTTAAACCCCCTCACATGCCTGCCCACTTTTTCCTTAACCAATGGGTCTTCTACTTTTTCTCGCTGAAACACCGCCTCTATTGTTCCTCACACTACCCCCTACAGACATCCCAGCACCACCTGCCATGTGGCCAATGCCATCTTCCCTATCACTATACTTACAAACACACTAACCTCCAACTTTGTGTGGGCCACATATATACATATATGGCTCCTTATGGTTATTAACCGCGATTGTCGCCTTTTTGTTATTTTTAGATATTGAATATCTTAAAAATGTATGTGCCAAATTTTTTTTGCTGTTAACAATATTGTTTGTGTATAAATGACAATGTAAACATGGACTTCACAGGGTGTTTGGAAATATTTTCCAGTTGTTGAACAATGGTGAGCTTTTCCTGTAGTAAAGAATTTCCTCACTACTACTGGTTAAACCAGAGGAGCTTGTAAGTCTGGTCTTATATCCATGTGAAATAATTCTACCTCAGCTACACAAATCCTACACATAAACACTTAAAAGAGCAAGCTGCTATTTAAATTCATGAAAGTGCATCTAAATGTTACTTTGAAAGCAGTTTTTGCTACTGATGTTTAAAAGAGCTTGGATTGTATTTCAGGCTTGTAAATTGTGCATCTCTCCCTTTAATTCAAAGGCCTTAGGCTTTAGGGGGCACAAACACGTTGTCGTACTTGCTTTGTTTTTCCGCTGCATAAGGCTGGGTTCACACGACCTATTTTCAGACGTAAACGAGGCGTATTATGCCTCGTTTTACGTCTGAAAATAGGGCTGCAATACGTCGGCAAACATCTGCCCATTCATTTGAATGGGTTTGCCGACGTATTTTTGCAGACAACCTGTCATTTACGCGTCGTCGTTTGACAGCTGTCAAACGACGACGCGTAAATGGACTGCCTCGGCAAAGAAGTGCAGGGCACTTCTTTGCCACGTAATTTGAGCAGTTCTTCATTGAACTCAATGAAGCACAGCTCAAGATTTACGAGCGTCTCAGACGCCTCGTAAATTACGAGGAGCATTTACGTGTGAAACGAGGCAGCTGTTAACAGTCTGTCTTTTCACACGTAAATGCCTCTCATCGTGTGAACATACCCTCAACATACGCTACACAAAACTTTGCAATTTATGGGAAAAATATTCCACAGTGCAAGAGCTAGAGAAATCTGTGAATGAGTTACAGAATATTTTTTACATAGGCATACATTGTACACCTATTGTACTTCATTGTACATATTAAAGAGCTGTAATTCCGAAACCCTTCCTCAAATTAGGTTGTGAATACACTCAAATTAAAGCTGAGAGTCTGCACTTTAAGCCCATATTGATAATATAACTGTATATTCAATACGTTTTGGTAAACAACTAAAGTGCCAAAACTTTTGTCACTGTCCAAATAATTCTGGACCTAACTGTGTATGTATATATATATATATATATATACACACACAGACACACAGTTAGGTCCAGAAATACTTGGACAGTAAAAAATAAAACATGTCCAGTTGTCCATTAAAAAAGTCATTAGCATAAAGCTAAAATAGGCCATAACTCCGTCAAAAATTATAGTTTTTATAAATAAAAAACACTGCTGTAATCTACATTACAGCGCCGATCACATTATGTAGAAGATAGGCCACTTATAATGTGGTGACAGAGCCTCTTTAAGGCAGAAAGACCTATAAACAAGCAACAACTGAAGACAGCTGCAGTAAAGGCCTGGCAATGCATCACAAAGGAGGAAACCCAGCGTTTGGTGATGTCCATGGGTTCCAGACTTCAGGCAGTCATTACCTGCAAAGGATTCTCTACAAAGTATTAAAAAAAAA
Source organism: Rhinoderma darwinii (assembly GCF_050947455.1). Classification (NCBI taxonomy): domain Eukaryota; kingdom Metazoa; phylum Chordata; class Amphibia; order Anura; family Rhinodermatidae; genus Rhinoderma; species Rhinoderma darwinii. The sequence goes on from NC_134690.1 coordinate 239,665,803, forward strand.
CATTTTATTTATGGTAATTTAAATTTGTCCAATTACTTTTGAGCCCCTAAATGAGGAGGCTGTGTAGAAAAATGGTTGCAATTCCTAAACGTTTCACAGGATATTTTTGTTCAACCCCTTGAATTAAACCTGAAAGCCTACACTTCAATTGTATCTCAGTTGTTTCATTTCAAATCCAATGTGGTGGCATGCAGAGCCCAAATTATGAAGATTGTGTCACAGTCCAAATAATTCTGGACCAAACGGTATACAGTGAAGGAAATAAGTATTTGATACCTTGCTGATTTTGTAAGTTTGCCCACTGTCAAAGACATGAACAGTCTAGAATTTTTAGGCTTGGTTAATTTTACCAGTGAGAGATAGATTAAATAAAAAAAAAAAAACAGAAAATCACATAGTCAAAATGATATATATATATTTGCATTGTGCACAGAGACATAAGTATTTGATCCCCTACCAACCATTAAGAGTTCAGCCTCCTCCAGACCAGTTACACGCTCCAAATCAACTTGGTGCCTGCATTAAAGACAGCTGTCTTACATGGTCACCTGTATAAAAGACTCCTGTCCACAGACTCAATTAATCAGTCTGACTCTAACCTCTACAACATGGGCAAGACCAAAGAGCTTTCTAAGGATGTCAGGGACAAGATCATAGACCTGCACAAGGCTAGAATGGGCTACAAAACCATAAGTAAGATGCTGGGTGAGAAGGAGACAACTGTTGGTGCAATAGTAAGAAAATGGAAGATATAGAAAATGACTGTCAATCGACATCGATCTGGGGCTCCATGCAAAATCTCACCTCGTGGGGTATCCTTGATCAGGGGCGTAGCTAGAGGCTCATGGGCCCCGATGCAAAAATTCTTACTGCCCCCCCCCCCCCGCAAACTTCTCATGGCCGACGGTCCGCTTTCAGCTGCATCGCTGGGTCTCCTAAGTGACCCAACAATGCAGCACTAGCAGCCGGGGGCGTCACTAAGGCTGGGTTCACACACACTATTTACGGACGTAATTCGGGCGTTTTAGCATTGAATTACGTCCGAAAATGCGGCTCAAAAGCGTCGGCAAACATCTGCCCATTCATTTGAATGGGTCTTACGATGTTCTGTGCCGACGGTCATTTCTTTTTACGCGTCGCTGTCAAAAGGCGGCGCGTAAAAAAGTGCCTGTCACTTCTTCAGACGTAAATGGAGCCGTTTTCCATGGACTCCAAGGAAAACCAGCTTCAATTACTTCCGTAATGGACGCAGCAAAAGACGCCTGCACATGCTATTACGGCTGAAATTACGGTGCTGTTTTCTCCTGAAAACAGCACAGTAATTTCAGCCGTAACGGACGCTGCCGTGTGAAAGATAGAAACTGGGGAGGGAACCTCCAGCTCACCTTAACACTCCAGTGTGATGTGGATTTTGTAGGTAGCGCTCGGATCCTCGTGTCGGCACAACGGTAGTTTGACAAGCAAGGAAGAAAGTAGGATCCAGCGCTGGGTGCAATTAAAATGGATTTTTCTTTTCCAAGTTTATTGGAACGAAGTAAAAAGGAAGAAGTCCAGTTGCATTTAAGTCCTGGGTGTGTGGAAATGTGGAGGTGCGTGTCCTCGGGGGCCTACGCGTTTCGGACGGCTATCCGCGTCCTTAAACTTGGCTGTGGTAATTTTGAAACTGGCGCGCTGTCACTTATGTACTCGATCAGCTGGTTTGCTAAGCCTATCATCATCTGGGTTGCGTTGGACCGCAAACCGGATATGACCTGTCATGTATTCAGTCAGCTGGTTGTTTATGCGTGTCAGCATTGGTATTTGTGTTGAGACGCAAGCCGGAAATGGTTATTCCGTCCTGTGGTTATGCATCTATCGGAACTCGTTTGTGAGTAATAGAGTTGTTCTCATGTTTGTACAACTTAGAGAAATTGATAAATGTAGTGTGTTTAATCTTACTCAAGATAAGTGTAACATATTAGTGAGGTTGTGTTTATGGTTTGGTTGTACCTGTTCAACGTCTGAGTTGGCTTCTGGTACTCGTTATTTTTGGCTCAAGAGATATATTCCGGTTTGTCAAGACTTCCACAGACGATCAACGTTATTTATATTAACCTTATGTAATATTAAAGATGTTAATCAGGTATCGAAGCGAGTATGTGTTACTGTGCTTATTAATTATAGTCTATTTGTAACAAAAGCCCGGGGGCCTTTACAACTTAGTCATGATGGAAGAATATGACGTATGGTAATGGGCATAAACATTAATTTATGACTGGTGTTGTCTGCTGGATAGTGAAATATAATGTTTGAGTACTGCTATTTTGTTACTGTACTGCAGCGCGCTCTGTATAAGATGAGGAACGTGTGGGGAAGTGCAGGAAGGACACAACTGGAATTGGTGGGGATTTAAATGCATAAATTAGAACAACAAAACTGGGTAGTGCGTCAATAAAAAGTGTGCATGACAAAAAGCACATGTTATGCATGCATCACTAGGGTATATCTGGTACCTTGGTAACAATATGTGATTAAAAATTTACGTTCTGTGGGCTTTTACTTGGTTGTAAGTTGTACTCTTAAACGACTGATGGTACTAATGCGCATTGTAGAATTTTGAATGACTAATAATGCTTATGTGTGTAGTGACTGTTAAGTAGTCTAGTATAAATACATTAATTCTTTTTTTAGATTTAAGCCATTTGGATACCTTGTGTTGAGTCTATATATCCAATATGCTTCTCTGAGATGGGTTTTGTGTTTGATATCTCCTCCCCGTTTGCAGGGGTAAATTTTTTCAAAGGCATAACAACGAAAAAATTTGGTGGATCTGTGGTGTTGGGAGATAAAATGTTTGGAAGCATTGGATATGTTTACAATATTCTCGTTTCTGATATAACTAAGGTGTTCTAGAATTCTTATTTTGAATTTTCTATTCGTACAACCTACGTACTTCAATTTACATTCAGTACATTCTATGATGTAAATGACCGACTCAGAGTTACAGTTGATATAGTTTTGAATGTTAAATTTGTCGTTTTGTGAGGAATCGCTGAAAGTTTTGGTTACCTGGACATAGGAGCACACTTTGCATGGGTGTTGACCACATTTGTGGAAGCCCGTGGTTTCCAACCATGTTGTTTTCGTTTTTTCATTGGCAGTAAATAAAGATGGTGACAAAGCACTACCTAGTGTGAAGGCTTTTCTCGCTACAATCCTGCATCCTCCGGACAACACCGTGCGCAGCGTATCATCCTCCATAAGAATAGGTAAGTTATCAGTAACTATTTTTTTAATTTGTGTGAACTGATTACTCTGTTGTAGAATCAGTGTTGGTTGATTGTCTATGAGTTGAGTATTATATGTGAGGTTGGTTGTTTTGTTATGATGACTTAAGAGTTGAGATCTGGTTTTTTTAGTCATAATGTTGCTGGCCCGATTGAGTGACCATTCTGGATAGCCTCTTTCTTTAAGTCTTGTTTTAATGGCATCTTGTTCTAATTCAAATTGACTTTGAGATGTGCAGTTCCTCTTAGCACGGTGCATCTCACCCACCGGTATGGCTTTAATGGTGTGTTTGGTGTGACTGCTGTTTGCATGTAGTAAGTTATTAGTCGCCGTGGGTTTACGGTGTGTTTTACTTGAAATTTTTTGGCCAATGACTCCTTTGAGTTCCAGGTCCAGAAAGATGATATTGGTGGTATCATAATGGTACGTAAATTTGAGATTGTAATCATTGTTGTTGATGAATTGTGCGAACTCGGGGATGATGTTAGTGTCTTCTTTCCAGATGATCAATATATCATCGATATATCTGCCGTACCATTCTATGCAGTGTCTGTAGATATTTTCCGTTGAAAAAATGTGGAATTGTTCCCACCATGCCATAACCAAGTTTGCTACCGATGGGGAGAATTTTGCCCCCATGGATACTCCTTTCAATTGTAAATAGTATTTTGAATCAAATTGAAAGTAGTTGTGAGTTAACAGAAAATTGAGTACCTCCAGTATATACAGTTGAAAATTTGTATCATATGTACTGTGTTTTGTGAGATGGTACGCGAGGGCAATATGAGCAATTCGGTGTGGAATTGATGTGTACAGTGACACGACGTCACATGTCAGCCAGCTGTAATTTTTATTCCAACATTTCTTATCCAGTAAATTCAGGACATGTTTGGTATCTCTCAGAAAGCCGGGTGTTATTTGTGCCAGTGGTTGTAACAGCGTGTCTAGCCATTCTGAGAGTCTCTCTAGAATCGAGCCAATGCCTGAGACAATCGGTCTCATCGGTGGAGGAAAAATCTGTTTGTGAATTTTAGGGAGTGCATGAATAATTGGGGTAATGGGTTGATCTATGTACATGAAATCTATTTGTTTTTGGTTAATGAAACCACCTTGGAGGCCATCATTAAGTAGTTTTTTCATTGACATTTTGATTATTTCTGTTGGATTTTTGTCTAATTTTTTGTAGGTGGTTACATCTGCTAACATATTTAAGATGGAATGTTGATAATCTTCTTTATTTAGTACTGTAACATTGCCCCCTTTATCTGACATTTTTATGATTAGTTGTTTGTTATCTTGCAGAGATTTCGCTGCTTCTTTGAGTTTGGTTGACAAGTTATTCGTAGGGCGCTGGCCTTTGAGGTTGTCAGCAAGGTGATGAAGTTCTTTTTCAATGACCATTTGAAACCGATCCATAGAATCTGTGCGTGAGCCGGTAGGGTAGAATTTAGGGTTCGATGTTTTGAAGTTGAGAGCTGTGGTTACTGTTTGATTTGGTGTTTCATTTCGCAAATGATCTAGGCTTACAATCGTGGTGAGTTCTTCAAATGACAATTTGGACAGTTGAGACATCATGTCACGTGGCAGTTCTGTCTGTTTTTCTATATCTGTAGTTGGTGATGATGAAATCATCCTGGAATTTTTAGCTGTTGTCTCTTCTTGTTGGAGAAAGAAGTGCTTTTTGACTGTCAGGTTTCTAATAAATTTGTTAATATCGAGAATGGTATTAAAGATATTAAAGTTTTTTTTGGGGGCATAATTAAGGCCTAGGGACAAGACTTCGTTTTGTTCAGTAGTAAGGGGTATGGATGAAAGGTTGGTGACATTTGTTGTTAATGTTGTTGGAATTTCCTTGACCGGAGGCGGCGGTTTTGTTCTGTATTTAATCGACTTATGCTTTCTGCCCCCCCTCCTTCCCCGTTTTTTGACTGGAAGCAAGTGTTGTCCGATCTAAATTTGTGCTTTGTCACCATCTTTATTTACTGCCAATGAAAAAACGAAAACAACATGGTTGGAAACCACGGGCTTCCACAAATGTGGTCAACACCCATGCAAAGTGTGCTCCTATGTCCAGGTAACCAAAACTTTCAGCGATTCCTCACAAAACGACAAATTTAACATTCAAAACTATATCAACTGTAACTCTGAGTCGGTCATTTACATCATAGAATGTACTGAATGTAAATTGAAGTACGTAGGTTGTACGAATAGAAAATTCAAAATAAGAATTCTAGAACACCTTAGTTATATCAGAAACGAGAATATTGTAAACATATCCAATGCTTCCAAACATTTTATCTCCCAACACCACAGATCCACCAAATTTTTTCGTTGTTATGCCTTTGAAAAAATTTACCCCTGCAAACGGGGAGGAGATATCAAACACAAAACCCATCTCAGAGAAGCATATTGGATATATAGACTCAACACAAGGTATCCAAATGGCTTAAATCTAAAAAAAGAATTAATGTATTTATACTAGACTACTTAACAGTCACTACACACATAAGCATTATTAGTCATTCAAAATTCTACAATGCGCATTAGTACCATCAGTCGTTTAAGAGTACAACTTACAACCAAGTAAAAGCCCACAGAACGTAAATTTTTAATCACATATTGTTACCAAGGTACCAGATATACCCTAGTGATGCATGCATAACATGTGCTTTTTGTCATGCACACTTTTTATTGACGCACTACCCAGTTTTGTTGTTCTAATTTATGCATTTAAATCCCCACCAATTCCAGTTGTGTCCTTCCTGCACTTCCCCACACGTTCCTCATCTTATACAGAGCGCGCTGCAGTACAGTAACAAAATAGCAGTACTCAAACATTATATTTCACTATCCAGCAGACAACACCAGTCATAAATTAATGTTTATGCCCATTACCATACGTCATATTCTTCCATCATGACTAAGTTGTAAAGGCCCCCGGGCTTTTGTTACAAATAGACTATAATTAATAAGCACAGTAACACATACTCGCTTCGATACCTGATTAACATCTTTAATATTACATAAGGTTAATATAAATAACGTTGATCGTCTGTGGAAGTCTTGACAAACCGGAATATATCTCTTGAGCCAAAAATAACGAGTACCAGAAGCCAACTCAGACGTTGAACAGGTACAACCAAACCATAAACACAACCTCACTAATATGTTACACTTATCTTGAGTAAGATTAAACACACTACATTTATCAATTTCTCTAAGTTGTACAAACATGAGAACAACTCTATTACTCACAAACGAGTTCCGATAGATGCATAACCACAGGACGGAATAACCATTTCCGGCTTGCGTCTCAACACAAATACCAATGCTGACACGCATAAACAACCAGCTGACTGAATACATGACAGGTCATATCCGGTTTGCGGTCCAACGCAACCCAGATGATGATAGGCTTAGCAAACCAGCTGATCGAGTACATAAGTGACAGCGCGCCAGTTTCAAAATTACCACAGCCAAGTTTAAGGACGCGGATAGCCGTCCGAAACGCGTAGGCCCCCGAGGACACGCACCTCCACATTTCCACACACCCAGGACTTAAATGCAACTGGACTTCTTCCTTTTTACTTCGTTCCAATAAACTTGGAAAAGAAAAATCCATTTTAATTGCACCCAGCGCTGGATCCTACTTTCTTCCTTGCTTGTCAAACTACCGTTGTGCCGACACGAGGATCCGAGCGCTACCTACAAAATCCACATCACACTGGAGTGTTAAGGTGAGCTGGAGGTTCCCTCCCCAGTTTCTATCTTTTGCAAGTTCGGTCAATCATACCTCTCGAGCTCCCTCAACACAAGTTGTTCAAAGAGGAACAACAACAAGTCCGGATATTTCGCCCTAATACAGGTCCCAATTCATGCGGGTAATGTGAAAAGTGGAAGTGGAAATTAGCAGCTACTTGGAAGTAGTGGCCACAACTATTCAACAACCAATATTTTCATCATCATATACGAACATCAGTCTATAACAAATTGGTTTGTTCATAAAGTATAAATTCTTGACTACAAAATTCGATCTTGATTTTAACTCACTTGCACATTGACAATACACCTTGATTAACAACAGCTGTATTTGACCTACTCTCAAGAAACATGACTCATGATACTCAAACTTCTCGTGCAGAATTGGCGGAAAAAGTGTTTGGTAACCAGGACTATCATACGGAACAAAACCCAGACATGGAAGACTTATTTCACAAATTAGAAAAGAACCTTGCCCAACAAGCAAAAATTTGGTGGGACCTCACCACGCTTAAAAACTACATTGGAAAGGATATGATACCGCGAGGACTACGGTTACGCAAAACACCAAGTTTTATTTACACAGAGGACTTTCAAAAAGAATGGAATGAAATTTTGTCCATATGTTCAATAAACCTAATGAAACTTATTACCAAACATGAGGAATTCAAATTAAAAGAATTAGACACCAATATTTCGGAGATAAAGAAATCACTAGAGGTTTTTTCGGACTCACCTTCGTATACTCTTCTTCATACCAGGACGTCTTCTGCCATTGACAAACTGGATCATGCTATTGCAGACACAAAGAAAAATAAATTTCAAAGAGATACCAAAGATTATTCATGTAATGAAGTTTACAACTGGAGTCAAAAAACCAGGAATTACAACAGACCAAGACCTATCCTGAAAAGAAGAAACCAAACCTACAAACAGTTTAGGGACTTACCGAATAGGGTTAGCTTTAGTTCTACCGAACCAGATTCCGCTGATGGCATCTCAGAGGATGAAAATGCCCGAACACGACCCAACATCAATTTTAGATCGGACAACACTTGCTTCCAGTCAAAAAACGGGGAAGGAGGGGGGGCAGAAAGCATAAGTCGATTAAATACAGAACAAAACCGCCGCCTCCGGTCAAGGAAATTCCAACAACATTAACAACAAATGTCACCAACCTTTCATCCATACCCCTTACTACTGAACAAAACGAAGTCTTGTCCCTAGGCCTTAATTATGCCCCCAAAAAAAACTTTAATATCTTTAATACCATTCTCGATATTAACAAATTTATTAGAAACCTGACAGTCAAAAAGCACTTCTTTCTCCAACAAGAAGAGACAACAGCTAAAAATTCCAGGATGATTTCATCATCACCAACTACAGATATAGAAAAACAGACAGAACTGCCACGTGACATGATGTCTCAACTGTCCAAATTGTCATTTGAAGAACTCACCACGATTGTAAGCCTAGATCATTTGCGAAATGAAACACCAAATCAAACAGTAACCACAGCTCTCAACTTCAAAACATCGAACCCTAAATTCTACCCTACCGGCTCACGCACAGATTCTATGGATCGGTTTCAAATGGTCATTGAAAAAGAACTTCATCACCTTGCTGACAACCTCAAAGGCCAGCGCCCTACGAATAACTTGTCAACCAAACTCAAAGAAGCAGCGAAATCTCTGCAAGATAACAAACAACTAATCATAAAAATGTCAGATAAAGGGGGCAATGTTACAGTACTAAATAAAGAAGATTATCAACATTCCATCTTAAATATGTTAGCAGATGTAACCACCTACAAAAAATTAGACAAAAATCCAACAGAAATAATCAAAATGTCAATGAAAAAACTACTTAATGATGGCCTCCAAGGTGGTTTCATTAACCAAAAACAAATAGATTTCATGTACATAGATCAACCCATTACCCCAATTATTCATGCACTCCCTAAAATTCACAAACAGATTTTTCCTCCACCGATGAGACCGATTGTCTCAGGCATTGGCTCGATTCTAGAGAGACTCTCAGAATGGCTAGACACGCTGTTACAACCACTGGCACAAATAACACCCGGCTTTCTGAGAGATACCAAACATGTCCTGAATTTACTGGATAAGAAATGTTGGAATAAAAATTACAGCTGGCTGACATGTGACGTCGTGTCACTGTACACATCAATTCCACACCGAATTGCTCATATTGCCCTCGCGTACCATCTCACAAAACACAGTACATATGATACAAATTTTCAACTGTATATACTGGAGGTACTCAATTTTCTGTTAACTCACAACTACTTTCAATTTGATTCAAAATACTATTTACAATTGAAAGGAGTATCCATGGGGGCAAAATTCTCCCCATCGGTAGCAAACTTGGTTATGGCATGGTGGGAACAATTCCACATTTTTTCAACGGAAAATATCTACAGACACTGCATAGAATGGTACGGCAGATATATCGATGATATATTGATCATCTGGAAAGAAGACACTAACATCATCCCCGAGTTCGCACAATTCATCAACAACAATGATTACAATCTCAAATTTACGTACCATTATGATACCACCAATATCATCTTTCTGGACCTGGAACTCAAAGGAGTCATTGGCCAAAAAATTTCAAGTAAAACACACCGTAAACCCACGGCGACTAATAACTTACTACATGCAAACAGCAGTCACACCAAACACACCATTAAAGCCATACCGGTGGGTGAGATGCACCGTGCTAAGAGGAACTGCACATCTCAAAGTCAATTTGAATTAGAACAAGATGCCATTAAAACAAGACTTAAAGAAAGAGGCTATCCAGAATGGTCACTCAATCGGGCCAGCAACATTATGACTAAAAAAACCAGATCTCAACTCTTAAGTCATCATAACAAAACAACCAACCTCACATATAATACTCAACTCATAGACAATCAACCAACACTGATTCTACAACAGAGTAATCAGTTCACACAAATTAAAAAAATAGTTACTGATAACTTACCTATTCTTATGGAGGATGATACGCTGCGCACGGTGTTGTCCGGAGGATGCAGGATTGTAGCGAGAAAAGCCTCCACACTAGGTAGTGCTTTGTCACCATCTTTATTTACTGCCAATGAAAAAACGAAAACAACATGGTTGGAAACCACGGGCTTCCACAAATGTGGTCAACACCCATGCAAAGTGTGCTCCTATGTCCAGGTAACCAAAACTTTCAGCGATTCCTCACAAAACGACAAATTTAACATTCAAAACTATATCAACTGTAACTCTGAGTCGGTCATTTACATCATAGAATGTACTGAATGTAAATTGAAGTACGTAGGTTGTACGAATAGAAAATTCAAAATAAGAATTCTAGAACACCTTAGTTATATCAGAAACGAGAATATTGTAAACATATCCAATGCTTCCAAACATTTTATCTCCCAACACCACAGATCCACCAAATTTTTTCGTTGTTATGCCTTTGAAAAAATTTACCCCTGCAAACGGGGAGGAGATATCAAACACAAAACCCATCTCAGAGAAGCATATTGGATATATAGACTCAACACAAGGTATCCAAATGGCTTAAATCTAAAAAAAGAATTAATGTATTTATACTAGACTACTTAACAGTCACTACACACATAAGCATTATTAGTCATTCAAAATTCTACAATGCGCATTAGTACCATCAGTCGTTTAAGAGTACAACTTACAACCAAGTAAAAGCCCACAGAACGTAAATTTTTAATCACATATTGTTACCAAGGTACCAGATATACCCTAGTGATGCATGCATAACATGTGCTTTTTGTCATGCACACTTTTTATTGACGCACTACCCAGTTTTGTTGTTCTAATTTATGCATTTAAATCCCCACCAATTCCAGTTGTGTCCTTCCTGCACTTCCCCACACGTTCCTCATCTTATACAGAGCGCGCTGCAGTACAGTAACAAAATAGCAGTACTCAAACATTATATTTCACTATCCAGCAGACAACACCAGTCATAAATTAATGTTTATGCCCATTACCATACGTCATATTCTTCCATCATGACTAAGTTGTAAAGGCCCCCGGGCTTTTGTTACAAATAGACTATAATTAATAAGCACAGTAACACATACTCGCTTCGATACCTGATTAACATCTTTAATATTACATAAGGTTAATATAAATAACGTTGATCGTCTGTGGAAGTCTTGACAAACCGGAATATATCTCTTGAGCCAAAAATAACGAGTACCAGAAGCCAACTCAGACGTTGAACAGGTACAACCAAACCATAAACACAACCTCACTAATATGTTACACTTATCTTGAGTAAGATTAAACACACTACATTTATCAATTTCTCTAAGTTGTACAAACATGAGAACAACTCTATTACTCACAAACGAGTTCCGATAGATGCATAACCACAGGACGGAATAACCATTTCCGGCTTGCGTCTCAACACAAATACCAATGCTGACACGCATAAACAACCAGCTGACTGAATACATGACAGGTCATATCCGGTTTGCGGTCCAACGCAACCCAGATGATGATAGGCTTAGCAAACCAGCTGATCGAGTACATAAGTGACAGCGCGCCAGTTTCAAAATTACCACAGCCAAGTTTAAGGACGCGGATAGCCGTCCGAAACGCGTAGGCCCCCGAGGACACGCACCTCCACATTTCCACACACCCAGGACTTAAATGCAACTGGACTTCTTCCTTTTTACTTCGTTCCAATAAACTTGGAAAAGAAAAATCCATTTTAATTGCACCCAGCGCTGGATCCTACTTTCTTCCTTGCTGCCGTGTGAACATACCCTCAGGGCTTAAAATGTCCGGGAAATAGCCCCAATACATATGTGTCCGCCCAAAAACATGTGTGTATAGGATACAGCATAGCATATCTATAGCACTACGACCCTATAAACTATGGATAGGATTAGATACAGTGGCTGAGCAGACAGTATCACACATGATAGGATTAGATACAGTGGCTCAGAAGGCAGTACCACACATGATAGGATTAGATACACAGCTCAGCAGACAGTATCACACATGATAGGATTAGATACAGTGGCCCAGCAGACAGTATCACATGATAGGATTAGATACAGTGGCTCAGCAGACAGTACCACACATGATAGGATTAGATACAGTGGCTCAGCAGACAGTACCACACATGATAGGATTAGATACAGTGGCTCAGCAGACAGTATCACACATGATAGGATTAGATACAGTGGCTCAGCAGACAGTACCACACATGATAGGATTAGATACAGTGGCTCAGCAGACAGTATCACACATGATAGGATTAGATACAGTGGCTCAGCAGACAGTATCACACATGATCGGATTAGATATAGGGCCCAGCAGACAGTATCATACATGATTGGATTAGATACACAGCTCAGCAGACTGTATCACACGATAGGATTAGATACAGGGCCCAGCTCGCTGACATTGCGGCTCCAGCGCTGGACCCAGGATAGGTAAGAATAATAATTTTGCTTCTTTATGTGTTACTGATTATTTTTGTGTGTTTGTGTTTTTTGTACAGGTTCGGTTGTTGGACTTCGGATTCGAGGACTTCAATGACGGCGTTTTTTTTATTCTCAATAAAATGGTTAATGAGGGTTGTGTTTTTTTATTTCAATAAAATATTTTTTCTATGTGCTTGTATCTTTTTAAACTTTATTATCACCGCCTTAGTAATGGCCGCTGGCTGATTGACAACCTCCATTACTAAGGCGAGGCTTAATGTTAGCCGGTGCAGAGGCTACACTAACCCCCATTATTACCCCGGTACCCACCGCCACCAGGGGTACTGGGAAGAGTCGGGTACAAACTAGTACCCAACCATCTGTAGTGACGGGCAGGCACCGGGGTGGCCGCAGGCTGGTAGTATTAGGCTGGGGAAGGCCAAAAACAGTGGCCCTTTCCACCCTTGTAATGCTGCCTGCTGCTGCTGTGTTGTATCTGGCTGGTTAAAATGTTTTTTTTTGTTTTTTTAAATGACTTGGGGTCCCCCCCATTTTCATAACCAGCCAGATACAATAAAGCAGCAGCAGCCTAGCATTACCAGGATGGGAAGGGCCACTGTTTTTGGCCTTTCCCCTCCTGATAATACCAGCCTGCGGCCACCCCAGTGGCCGACCATCACTACAGATGGTCAGGTACTGGATCGTACCCGGCTCTTCCCAGCACCCCTGGTGGCGGTGGGTACCGGGGTAATAAAGGGGGTTAGTGTTCGCCTCTGCACCGGCTAACACTAAGCCCCGCCTTAGCAATGGATGCTGTCAATCAGCCGGCGGCCATTACTAAGGCGGTAGTAATATAGTTTAAAAAAAAAACACAAAGACATAGAAAAAATATTTTATTGAAATAAAAAAAAAACCCACACAGCCCTCATTAACCATTTTATTAATAAAAAAAAAAGCTGTCATCGAAGTAGTCCTGGAATCTGCCGTAGTCCAACGACCGAACCTGTAAGAAAACACACAAAAAATGATTAGTAACACATGTGTTAGGGTATGTGCACACACACTAATTACGTCCGTAATTGACGGACGTATTTCGGCCGCAAGTACTGGACCAAACACAGTGCAGGGAGCCGGGCTCCTAGGGTCGTACTTATGTACGACGCTAGGAGTCCCTGCCTCGCTGCCGGACAACTGTCCCGTACTGAAAACATGTTTTCAGTACGGGACAGTTGTCCTGCAGCGAGCCAGGGACTCCTAGCATCGTACATAACTATAATGCTAGGAGCCCGGCTCCCTGCACTGAGTTCGGTCCGGTACTTGCGGCCGAAATACGTCCGTCAATTACGGACGTAATTAGTGTCTGTGCACATACCCTAAGGCTTAGATACAGGGCCCATGTGTGATACTGTCTGTGGGACCCTGTATCTAAGCCTACCACAAGGTAGGCTTAGATACAGGGTCCAGCAGACAGTAATCTTATACAGTATAAGATTACTGTGTGCTGGGGCCCTGTATCTAAACCTACAGTGTGGTAGGCTTAGATACAGGGCCCAGCAGACAGGATCACACAATCTGTGATCCTGTCTCATGGGCCCCCTAAGCCTGCTACATCGTAGGCCTAGGGGTTGTACAGTCCCTAAACATTGATGGCCTATCCTCAGGATAGGCCATCAATAGCTGATGTGTCGCCCGGGACCCGCAAATCAGCTGTTTTGAAGGGGCCGCAGCACTCGTACGAGAGCTGCTTCCCCTTCATTTCACTACTCGCTCACACTGTGAATCGCCGACACCGATTCACAGTGTGACCGGAATGAAGTGACAGGAATGAAGGGGAGCAGCTCTCGTACGAGTGCTGCGGCCCCTTCAAAACAGCTGATTGGCGGGTCCCGGGAGTCAGACCCCGCCAGTCAGGGCTAAGCTTACCTTCCTCTTCGGCCGCGGCGGGAGTTCTGTAGTCTCGATGCTGTGCGCGGCGGCATAGCGCTGTGACGTCATGCGCTGCGCACAGCGCTTGACGTCAGGACCTCCGCTGCGATCCGGAACCAGGAAGGTAAGTAAAGTATGTTACAATAGTAACAGGGGCCCGCGGCCCGAGTTACTATAGTAACTTTTTATTGATGTGGTGCGGGGGGCCGTGGGCCCCCCTGGCTTCGGGGCCCGGTCGCAATTGCGACCGCTGCGACCCCTATAGCTACGCCAGTGTCCTTGATCCTGAGGAAGGTGAGAGCTCAGTCGAAAACTACACGGGGGGAACTTGTTAATGATCTCAAGGCAGCTGGGACCACAGTCACCAAGAAAACCATTGGTAACACATTACGCCGTAATGAATTAAAATCCTGCAGTGTCCGCAAGGTCCCCCTGCTCAAGAAGGCACATGTACAGGCCCGTCTGAAGTTTGCAAATGAACATCTGGATGATTATGAGAGTGATTGGGAGAAGGTGCTGGGGTCAGATGAGACTAAAATTGTGCTCTTTGGCATTAACTCAACTCGCCGTGTTTGGAGGAGGAGAAATGCTGCCTATGACCCAAAGAACACCGTCCCCACTGTCAAGCATGGAGGTTGAAACATTATGTTTTGGGGGTGTTTCTCTGCTAAGGGCACAGGACTACTTCACTGCATCAATGGGAGAATGGATGGAGCCATGTACCGTCAAATCCTGAGTGACAACCTCCTTCCCTCCACCAGGACATTAAAAATGGCTCGTGGCTGGGTCTTCCAGCACGACAATAACCCGAAACATACAGCCAAGGCAACAAAGGAGTGGCTCAAAAAGAAAAAATGGGAAGTTGACGGGCCGCATTACTTTCAAATTTGATACAATACAAAATTATTGTTAATCAATTAGTTATTTGAACTACTATAACACTATATTACTAGAATAATAATAGAATAATAATACTACATTACTATAATAATAGCGCTAGGTTTAAAATTTGAGATATTTCTCCACGTGCTTATTTCAACAATCCAGCTTTCCAGTTTAAGTGTCGCTAAATGCAGTCCAGCGGCTCAGTTATCACACATGTCAAGATTGGGCAGCCTCTTTTTAGATAGTGCCGCAGTGCCCTCTGTGGATGCTGCCGCAATGCCCTCTGTGGATGCTGCCGCAATGCCCTCTGTGGATGCTGCCGCAGTGCCCTCTGTGGATGCTGCCGCAGTGCCCTCTGTGGATGATGCAACACACCCCTAGATAAGGCCACAGTGCCCTCTGTAGATAAGGCCACAGTGCCCTCTGTAGATAAGGCCACAGTGCCCTCTGTAGATAAGGCCACAGTGCCCTCTGTAGATAAGGCCACAGTGCCCTCTGTAGATAAGGCCACAGTGCCCTCTGTAGATAAGGCCACAGTGCCCTCTGTAGATAATGCAACACACCCCTAGATAATGCCAGTGCCCTCTTCAGATACTGCCACACACCCAATTGTAGATAATGCCACAGTGCCCTCTGTAGAGGCTGCCACAGTGCCCTCTGTAGAGGCTGCCACAGTGCCCTCTGTAGAGGCTGTCACAGTGCCCTCTGTAGAGGCTGCCACAGTGCCCTCTGTAGAGGCTGCCACAGTGCCCTCTGTAGAGGCTGCCACAGTGCCCTCTGTAGAGGCTGCCAAAGTGGGCTCTGTAGGGGCTGCCAAAGTGCCCTCTGTAGAGGCTGCCCCAGTGCCCTCTGTAGAGGCTGCCCCAGTGCCCTCTGTAGAGGCTGCCCCAGTGCCCTCTGTAGAGGCTGCCCCAGTGCCCTCTGTAGAGACTGCACCAGTGCCCTCTGTAGAGGCTGCCCCAGTGATGTCAGGGGCTTGCCCAGAGCTGGAGTCCCGGAGCAGAGCCGCTTCTGGCACTCTGCCTGGGATTCCAGCTCTGCTCCTGACATCACTGTCCATATATGGAGAGAGATGTCAGGGGCAACCCCAGAGCTGGAGTCCCAGGCAGAGCGCTAGTAGGCTCTTCCTGGGACTCCAGCTGTGCTCCTGACATCACTGGGACTCCTGCTCTGGGAAAGCCCCTGACATCATTGTCGATGTATGGACAGCGATGTCAGAGGCTTCCCCAGAGTCCCGGAGCAGAGCCGATAATAGCGCTCTGCCCGGGACTCCGCTCTGGGAAAGACCCTGACACACTGTCCATATATGGGCAGCGATGTCAGGGAATTCCACAGAGTCCCGGAGCAGAGCCGATACTAGCGCTCTGCCCAGGACTCCGCTCTGGGGAAGACCCTGACACACTGTCCACATATGGGCAGCGATGTCAGGGAATTCCATAGAATCCCGGAGCAGAGCCTGTACTAGCGCTCGGCCCGGGACTCCGGCTCTGGGGAAGCCCCAGACATCGCTGTTCATATGTGGACAGCGATGTCAGGGAATTCCACAGAGTCCCGGAGCAGAGCCGACACCAGCGCTCTGCTCGGGACTCCGGCTCTGGGGAAGCCCCAGACATCGTTGTTCATATGTGGACAGCGATGTCAGGGAATTCCACAGAGTCCCGGAGCAGAGCCGACACCAGCGCTCTGCTCGGGACTCCAGCTCTGGGGAAGCCCCAGACATCACTGTTCATATGTGTACAGCGATGTCAGGGAATTCCACAGAGTCCAGGAGCAGAGCCGACACCAGCGCTCTGCTCCGCTCTGGGCAAGACCCTGACACACTGTCCATATATGGGCAGCGATGTCAGGGAATTCCACAGAGTCCCGGAGCAGAGCCTGTACTAGCGCTCTGCCCGGGACTCCGGCTCTGGGGAAGCCCCAGACATCGCTGTTCATATGTGGACAGCGATGTCAGGGAATTCCACAGAGTCCAGGAGCAGAGCCGACACCAACGCTCTGCTCGGGACTCCGGCTCTGGGGAAGCCCCAGACATCGCTGTTCATATGTGGACAGAGATGTCAGGGAATTCCACAAAGTCCAGGAGCAGAGCCGACACCAGCGCTCTACTTCGCTCTGGGCAAGACCCTGACACACTGTCCATATATGGGCAGCGATGTCAGGGAATTCCACAGAGTCCCGGAGCAGAGCCTGTACTAGCGCTCTGCCCGGGACTCCAGCTCTGGGGAAGCCCCAGGCATCGCTGTTCATAAGTGGACAGCGATGTCAGGGAATTCCAGAGTCTCGGAGCAGAGCCGATACTAGTGGCTGTGTCCCGCGGGCCGCAGGTGACAGCCCCAGGGGCCACATGCGGCCCGCTGGCCGCGTGCTTGAGACCCCTGCTCTAACCAGAGTAGAAAGAGAAGTGGGAGGCCCCGCTGCACAACTGAGCAACAAGACAAGTACATTAGAGTCTCTAGTTTGAGAAAGAGACGCCGCACAGGTCCTCAACTGGCAGCTTCATTAAATAGTGCCTGCAAAACTCCAGTGTCAATGTCTACAGTGAAGAGGCGACTCCGGGATGCTGGCCTTCAGGGCAGAGTGGCAAAGAAAAAGCCATATCTGAGACTGGCTAATAAAAGGAAAAGATTAATATGGGAAAAAGCACACAGACATTGGACAGAGGAAGATTGGAAAAAAGTGTTATGGACAGACGAATCGAAGTTTGAAATATTTGGATCACACAGAAGAACATTTGTGAAACGCAGAACAACTGAAAAGATGCTGGAAGAGTGCCTGACGCCATCTGTCAAGCATGGTGGAGGTAATGTGATGTCTGGGGTTGCTTTGGTGCTGGTAAAGTGGGAGATTTGTACAAGGTAAAAGGGATTTTGAATAAGGAAGGCTATCACTCCATTTTGCAATGCCATGCCATACCCTGTGGACAGCGCTTGATTGGAGCCAATTTCATCCTAAAACAGGACAATGACCCAAAGCACACCTCCAAATTATGCAAGAACGATTTAGGGAAGAAGCAGGCAGCTGGTATTCTATCTGTAATGGAGTGGCCAGCGCAGTCACCAGATCTCAACCCCATAGAGCTGTTGGGGGAGCAGCATGACAGTATGGTACGCAAGAAGTGCCCATCAAGCCAATCCAACTTGTGGGAGGGGTTTCTGGAAGCATGGGGTGAAATTTCTCCCGATTACCTCAGCAAATTAACAGTTAGAATGCCAAAGGTCTGCAATGCTGTAATTGCTGCAAATGGAGCATTCTTTGACGAAAGCAATAGTTTGAAGGAGAAAATTATTATTTCAAATAAAAATCATTATTTCTAACCTTGTCAACGTCTTGACTATATTTTCTAGTCATTTTGCAACTCATTTGATAAATATAAGTGTGAGTTTTCATGGAAAACACAAAATTGTCTGGGTGACCCCAAACTTTTGAACGGTAGTGTACATGTGTATATATATACATAAATATGTGTGTATATACAGTGAAGGAAATAAGCATTTGATCCCTTGCTGATTTTGTAAGTTTGCCCACTGTCAAAGTCATGAACAGTCTAGAATTTTTAGGCTAGGTTAATTTTACCAGTGAGAGATAGATTATATTAAAAAAAAACAGAAAATCACATAGTCAAAATTATATATATTTATTTGCATTGTGCACAGAGAAATAAGTATTTGATGCCCTACCAACCATTAAGAGTTCAGCCTCCTCCAGACCAGTTACACGCTCCAAATCAACTTGGTGCCTGCATTAAAGACAGCTGTCTTAAATGGTCACCTGTATAAAAGACTCCTGTCCACAGACTCAATTAATCAGTCTGACTCTAACCTCTACAACATGGGCAAGACCAAAGAGCTTTCTAAGGATGTCAGGGACAAGATCATAGACCTGCACAAGGCTGGAATGGGTTACAAAACCATAAGTAAGACGCTGGGTGAGAAGGAGACAACTGTTGGTGCAATAGTAAGAAAATGGAAGACATACAAAATGACTATCAATTGACATCGATCTGGGGGTCCATGCAAAATCTCACCTCGTGGGGTATCCTTTATCCTGAGGAAGGTGAGAGCTCAGCCGAAAACTACACGGGCGGAACTTGTTAATGATCCTCAAGGCAGCTAGGACCACAGTCACAAAAAAAAACATTGGTAACACATTACGCCGTAATAGATTAAAATCCTGCAGTGTCCGCAAGGTCCCCCTGCTCAAGAAGGCACATGTACAGGCCCGTCTGAAGTTTGCAAATGAACATCTGGATGATTCTGAGAGTGATTGGGAGAAGGTGCTGTGTTCAGATGAGACTAAAATTGAGCTCTTTGGCATTAACTCAACTCGCCGTGTTTGGAGGAAGAGAAATGCTGCGTATGACTCAAAGAACACCGTCCCCACTGTCAAGCATGGAGGTGGAAACATTATGTTTTGCGGGTGTTTCTCTGCTAAGGGCACAGGACTACTTCACCGCATCAATGGGAGAATGGATGGAGCCATGTACCGTCAAATCCTGAGTGACAACCTCCTTCCCTCCACCAGGACATTAAAAATGGCTCGTGGCTGGGTCTTCCAGCACAACAATGACCCGAAATATACAGCCAAGGCAACAAAGGAGTGGCTCAAAAAGAAGCACATTAAGGTCATGGAGTGGCCTAGCCAGTCTCCAGACCTTAATCCCATCGAAAACTTATGGAGGGAGCTGAAGATCCGAGTTGCCAAGCGACAGCCTCGAAATCTTAATGATTAACAGATGATCTGCAAAGAGGAGTGGGCCAAAATTCCATCTAACATGTGTGCAAACCTCATCATCAATTACAAAAAAACGTCTGACTTCTGTGCTTGCCAACAAGGGTTTTGCCACCAAGTATTAAGTCTTGTTTGCCAAAGGGATCAAATACTTATTTCTCTGTGCACAATGCAAATAAATATATATAATTTTGACTATGTGATTTTCTGTTGTTTTTTTTTAGATAATCTATCTCTCACTGGTAAAATTAACCTAGCCTAAAAATTCTAGACTGTTCATGTCATTGACAGTGGGCAAACTTACAAAATCAGCAAGGGATCAAATACTTATTTCCTTCACTGTATATATATATATATATATATATATATATATATATATTTCCAAACGAATAGGCAGCACAACACAGGTTCCAATTCAGTGCTTGAGAAAGGCCCATGTGGGCTGAAACGTTGCACTGACGTATGGGTGAATAAACCTTTTTTCACTGGATTGGAACCTGTGTTGTGCTGCCTATTTGTTTGGAAATACATATGTGGGACTGGAGCCTGAGGTCCTGAGCCTTGTGCACACACAACTACGGATACTTTTCGTTTATATGTGCTGCTCTTCTTTTATTCTTATATATATATACAGGGTGATTCAAAAAGGATGGTGCAAAATTGTAGCCTCGGTATTCATGATCTAGCAAATATAACACAAATTTATTAACCTAAAAAGACACACTATCTATCCAAGTTTTATCTATACAATACAAATCTTTAAAGTGATTTCCATTGGTGACACGGCAGATGTCTGAGCCGTAGTCCATTTCTGTCCAGACGCGTGCCAGCATATCCTCGGATACGGACTCCGTTTCAGTGATACGTTTCAGGTCGTTTAGATCCAGTGGCTGGGGAGTCCTTGATGTAGCCCCTCAGAAAGAAGTTGCCGGGTGTTAGATCTGGCGATCCTGGAGCCCAGCGCAACATTGGTGAATCGTTGTTTCCGACACGGCTGATCCAACGTTCCGTTAGAGTTTAATTCAGATATCGGCGAACATTCAAATGGAAATGTGGAGATGCACCATCCTGCTGATAGACTACGTTCGGCAGATTTTTCTCTATCCGTGTCCAGGTAGGAGTGGCTAGTGACAGTATCCTCGGCAAAAAGAAGGAACCGTAGACCTTGCACCTGCTCATTGCACAGAACATGTTTACTTTGGGGGAGTCCCTCATGTGCTTGATAAGTGCACATGTTTTTTCTGAGCCCCAAATTCTAAATTGTGGCGATTGACCTTCCGACTGAGTTTAAAGGTAGCCCCATCGCTGAACACCAGCCTGTCAACAAATTTGTTCTCGGCCCTGCAAGTCAATGCAAAAGTCACAGCGTTTTAGTTTGTCGTCTGGTGTCAACTACCGAAGAAGATGTAATCAGTATGGCTAACAACGCAGATGTTTTCGTAAGATAGGCCATACCATGGTTTGTGGCACCTGTATTTCCACACTAGTCAGCCTGGTCAAATCCTGTTCACTGTCTCTTCTGAAGTCTGTGGGCGGCATAAACACCCAGTGGTTTCAAATTGCTTCAGCCAACACTAAATGCAGTTTCTATGCGGAGCACATTTATCAAATTTATTCTGAAAGTTTCGCTGTACTATCACAACAAAAAACTTTTTCTTGCTTCGATGTCGTCATCTTATGTCACACTATGTAAAGACATTTACATTTTGGCTCTTGAAAGCTGTGCTGTGATTGGTTGCTTTTTGAATCACCCTGTGTGTATATATATATATATATATATATATATATATATATATATATATATATATATATGTGTGTCTGTGTGTGGGTATAATTCTATAAGTTTTCCTACCCTATTGGGGGAAGAAGGACTTTAGACCCCTTGATGGCCGATGGTTGGAAGAGTCAGTTTTGGTCATCATTTATCTCATGTCTATGGGTAGGCCCTTTTAAACGCGCCAATGGTTGGACAAACGAGCCCTCGTATGAACGCACGTTCCCGATTATTACCCTATGTAAACAGGACTGTGATCGGCTTGTTTGTCGGCCGATCAGATCTGTTATGTGGCCCAAAAAATGGCCGCTTGTTAGCAGCACTCTCCCTGTGTAAAAATGTATTGGGATGAACGATCATTTGTCTCCATACATTCCAATCATTGCTCCATTTAAATGAAGGAAATGTGCACCGATCGAGATGCTGTAATGTCAATCGGGGCTCATCATAGGCCTTGAGGCCATTTTACACGGGCCTATGATTGGGAGAACAAAACGCTCGTTCCCGGGCATCGGCCCGGTTAAAAGAGCATAATGATCAGTCGACAAACAAGCAAATGTTTGTTTGTCAAATGTTGACATCTATAATGCGGCAGCCAAAATCATCGTGTAAACAGGGGATGTGCTGTCGTCAATTATGTAAACTATATGGGGACGAACAATTTTGTTTGTCCTAAAACAGTACAGTGATTGTTCCATGTAAATGAAGATAAACAAGTGTCGATCAACAAGCTATATCGTTGATCGGCGTTTAGATACAGGCATATAGTTTGAATAAGATAAAATCTTGACAACCACCCTCCTTTATGTTGACTGTAAACACAAAAGGCCTAGTGTATCAAAACTGACTAAGTGAAAAAATATCCTAATTGTTGATGGTTTTGATCCATCATGTCTTGGTAGACATCTTGAGCTGCCTATATAGTGTAATATTAACCATATCCTCATGGGTAATAAAAGTTACTATATAGTGTAACCTGCGCTATATAGTGTAATATTAACCATATCCTTATGGGTACTAAAGGTTACTTCTTCTGTTCTTAGTGCTCTGGTCTCTTTTGTAAGCAGGGAGGATAGAAGCAGTGTCCATGAATAATCTGGTTAATTCACTTTCAAGCACTAGAAACTCTGTGGAATAGCTTGGCACATGCTGGGAAGGAATAGGGGACCAGTGCATTCTGTGCCTACACCTACGTACCCCCTAATGAGCTAAATGCTTTCTATTGGCCTGCTAAGTAATACTCCATCACAGAAAACGGAATAATTCTAGACAAAACCAATGATATTTTTTGCCTTACAGACTGGTCAAGTTTTTAGCACTGATATATTGTACTTTTAATATTTTATTTAATCACAGTTATTCACTACATAAACCACCCTAAAGTCAAACTTGGCCGTTCTAATTTACCCTTTAGAGCAGTGGTTCTTAACCTGGGTTCGATCGAACCCCAAGGGTTCGGTGAGTCAGCTTCAGGGGTTCGGTGGAGGTCAAGACACACATCCGACTCATATGATTTGTGATGACACACCCCGCTTGGCCATCATTGGCTGCAGGTGATAACGCTACATCGCTTGGCCTATCTGTGCTGCGGGGAATTTGGTGCGCTCAGTAGTCGACTTGTGACTGTCGTGATGGTACGTCGTGTGATTTCTTTCTTAATATTTTAATCCCTTCATACTAACCATGTCAAGCAAAAAAATAGCGGTCGGACGAATATGTACAATATGGATTCACATGTATAACGGAACGTGATGGGAGTCAGCGTCCTAACTGCATGATTTGCAATGCCAAGTTGAGCAATTCTAGTCTAGCACTGGCAAAACTAAGAGAACACTTCCTTAAAGAGGCTCTGTCACCAGATTTTGCAACCCCTATCTGCTATTGCAGTAGATAGGCGCTGCAATGGAGATTACAGTAACGTTTTTATTTTTAAAAAACGAGCATTTTTGGCCAAGTTATGACCATTTTTGTAGTTATGCAAATGAGGCTTGCAAAAGTCCAAGTGGGTGTGTTTAACAGTAAAAGTCCAAGTGGGCGTGTATTATGTGCGTACTTCGGGGCGTTTTTACTTCTTTTACTAGCTGGGCGTTCTGAGGAGAAGTATCATCCACTTCTCTTCAGAACGCCCAGCTTCTGCCAGATCACGCTGTGACGTCACTCACAGGTCCTACATCGTGTCAGACGAGCGAGGACACATCGGCACCAGAGGCTACAGATGATTCTGCAGCAGCATCAGCGTTGCTGCTGCAGAATCAACTGAAGCCTCTGGTGCCGATGTGTCCTCGCTCGTCTGACACGATGCAGGACATTTTCAAAATAAAAACCACTGTTGTTATCTACATTACAGCGCCGATCTCCTTATGTAGGAGACAGAGCACTTATAATATGGTGACAGAGTCTCTTTATGTGATATATACTGTGGTGTTTCTGTGTAGACCTTATACAGATAATCTTATCTGGATCTCCTGTGTATTTTATATCTTCCATGTGTTTGTTTGATAATAAAATTTAAATTTTCTACTTTCATACCATTAAAAGTATATGACTCCTTGTCCTCTTGTGTATATATATATATATATATATATATATATACATATACATATATATATATATATATATATATATATATATATATATATATATATATACACACACACACACACACGATTTTTTGGAGTTTTCTATTCCTTCTACTATTGTCTACTTTGGAGGTATAGTGCCGAATTTTGGAAACAATACTCTATTTGTCTCGTGAGACATATGTTTATGGGAGTGTAAATTCTGCACCGCATCCTAAATTCTGCACTGTTGTTTTCCAGAACGTCTAAACTAAAAACCTATAGAAACCAAAGGAAAAAAAGGCTGCTGCGGATTTCCACTGCGGACTGTCCACTGTGGAACTCCGCCACATTTGAATGGGTTCCCTTACAGATTATATAGATGTTGGGCCTAATGGTTTAACATTGTGGCTTGTAATAAATAATACATCAACAATTCCTGAAATTTAAAAGATAGACACAGAAAATGAGATAGTATTTATTGTATTTTTTTCATGTATTTTTGTTCTGGAATCAAGTGATGGAACATCAGATTTCCTGGATTATTGAATGCCATCTTAAATGAATGTTATTGCATTTTTAGGAGAATCAGTAAAAAGTGATTTGTGTCGCAAAATAATAATAATTGTGGTTGTCTTTTAAAATGGCATACACTGTATACTTGTGCCCAGGGGCGGATTTGTCATGAGGGTCCCAAGCAGAGTTATGTCTGGGGGCCCTTAGTTCCCTCTTCACAGTAATGAATTTCCCTTAGTGCCCCCAGCACAGTAGTAATGCCCCATTAGTGCCCTCTCGCACACTGTAGAGATGCCCAATTAGTAGCCCCTACAAAGTAATGATGTCCTGTTTTTGGCCTCATACAGTGATGCCCCCTTAGTGGCTCCCACAAATTAGTGAAGCCCTGTTTGTGCCCCCTACACTGAGAAACCCTCTTAGTGACATCCACAAAGTAGTGATGCCTTGTTTGTGTCTCCCACACAGTAGAGATGCCGCCATAGTGGCCCCCACAAAATAGTGATACTCTATTTGGACCCCTCACATTGAAGTGATTCCCCACACAGTAGTGACACCTCCTTAGCCTTAGTGTCTCCACACACAGAAATAGTGGCACTTAACATAATAAAAGTATCACTCACCTAGCCCATTTTAGCAGTCTTTTCTACAGGCCTCTTGCAGCCTGTGTAGTCAGTCGGCTTGGCGCAGGCTGGAGTTCTTATGTCATTGCGCCAGTCTACACCGAGGTCAGTAAATAAATGAAGGAGCAGGAAGTTAACGGCTCCCTGTCCCACCATTGTTTTCATTGAAGCTGCGTCCCGGGGACACAGATACAATTAAGACAGCAGAGCTTTCCACAGCATGTTCATAGTCAACATATTCTTTATATGTATATGTTATCCGACCGAGGAAAAATTGCACAATTTTCTCGTACTTTCAGAAGATTATTTCTATGTCACCCAAAATATTGAAATAAACTTACTGATTTAATTAATCTATCTATCTATCTATCTATCTATCTATCTATCTATCTATCTATCTATCTATCTATCTATCTATCTATCTATCGTGGCGGATTAAGTAGACCACAGGCCCTGGGCTGTTCCACAAACTTGGGACCCCCTTCCCCACCGCCGCTCTGCCGTGTCTATAGTGAACACCACCTTTTTGTGCGAGCATTGACAAATGAGTGTTACGATTCCTCTTGTCAAAGGGCTGTGTCCCAACATACTGACAGTCTCCAACCATCGCTGACTATATCACACTGAGTAGGGACACATCCTCCTGACAATGGGAATTGTAACACACATTTGTCTATTAGTCTTGGGTACACAAAGACTTTATGTGGAATACAAGGATTTCCTACAACAGACATGTCAGGGGAGGGGACAGATACTCTATAGATCCAGTGACTCACAAGTGACGCGTCTTCTCTGATGGGAGTCGTTCTCTATTCTTCTCCATCTGACACAGACCGGTATGGCGACTTCTCCTGATAAGACATCTTTGCTCCTCGCTTCTGCAGCCATTTCCAGCCTCTATAGAAACACAAAAAATTCAGACACCAAGGCCCAGGACCATACATTAAAGGGGTTGCCCGGGCACAGACCGGATTTTCATACTGATGACCTATCGATGTGCCCAGACAACCCCTTTTACTCAGACTAATAAATTAGAATGCATACAGACCCCAGACCTTCTGAACTATTGCCGTCCCCAGACCAGACCCCAATAAGCAAATACAGACCCCAGAACAAGCACCCTAAACAAATACAGACCCAGAACAAGCACCGTAAATACAGACCTCGGACCAGACCCCTAAATACAGACCCCAGACCTGACCCCCTAAACTAATACAGACCCAAGACCAGGCCCCCTAAATACAGAGCCCATAAACTAATACAGACCCCAGACCAGACCCCTAAATACAGACTCCAGACCTGACCCCCTAAACTAATGACCCCAGACCTCACTCCCCAAACTAATACATACCTCAGACCAGACCGCCTAAACTAATACAGACCCCAGACAAGGCCCCCTAAATACAGACGCCATAAACTAATACAGACCCCATACCTGACTCTCTAAACTAATACAGAACCCAGACCAGACCCCCTAAATACAGACCCCCCCCCATAAACGAATACAGAGCCCAGACCAGACTCCCTAAATACAGAGCACAGGCTAGACCCCCTAAATATACAGACTCCAGACCTCCTAAATACAGACCCCAGACCAGACCCCCTAAATATACAGACCCCAGATCAAACCACTAAATACAGACCCCCAGACCAGACCCCCTAAATATACAGACCCCAGACCTCCTAAATACAGACCCCAGACCAGACCCCTAAATACAGACCCCAGACCAAACCCCCTAAATACAGACCCCAGACCCCTTAAACTAATACAGAACCCCAGACCCCCTAAATATAGACCCCTTAAACTAACAGACCCCAGACCAGACCCCCTAAATACAGACCCCATACCCATTAAACTAATACAGACCCCTAAATACAGACCCCTTAAACTAATACAGACCCCAGACCAGATCCCTTGAATACAGACCCCAGACCAGACCCACTAAACTAATACAGACACCCTGAATACATACCCGATAAATATAGACCCCAGTCCTCGTAAATACAGACCGGAGACCAGACCCCCTAAATACAGACCCCAGACCAGACCACCTAAATACAGACCCCAGACCAGACCACCTAAATGCAGACCCCCTAAATACAGACCCCAGACCCCTTAAACAAATCCATGATCCCCTTATACTTACCTAGCATCTCACCTCACCTCATGGTCTTCTCTCTTGCTGCTGTTGTAGGACCTGCGGTCATGTGACAAGCAGGTCTCTAATCAGTAACAAGAACTGCAGACATAAGGTCATGTGACCTTTATGTCTGCAGGTCATTTACAGGACATACACAATGCCATTTTGTCGCGGTTTTTGCCACGTTGTATTTGGGGCGGCCATGGGCCCCCCGGGAGCGTCGGGCCCCGGGCGGCCGACCAAAACGCCCAATGATTATCCACCATTATCTATCTATCTATCTATCTATCTATCTATCTATCTATCTATCTATCTATCTATCTATCTATCTATCTATCTATCTATCTATTATATACCTATATCTTCTATCTATCTATCTATCTATCTATCTATCTATCTATCTATCTATCTATCTATCTATCTATCTATCTCGTATATACCTATATCTTCTATCTATCTATCTATCTATCTATCTATCTATCTATCTATCTATCTATCTATCTATCTATCTATCTATCTATCTATCTATCTATCTATCTATTATATACCTATATCTTCTATCTATCTACCTCATATCTATCTATCTATCTATCTATTTATCTATCTATCCTTCTCATATCTGTTTGTTATCTGTTGAGATTATTATAATTGTCTATAGTCAGCTCTTTGTCTAGCACATAGGATATAAACCGCATCCTGTAACATACATCATCAAAATCTAATTATCACTTACCGCCAGACGTTTCATTTATCATTTTAATTCACACCATGGTAATTAGTTTGGATCTAGTTAACATCATTTCCAATGACTAAAGACTGAACGCACATCTCTCAGCATGTGTCAATTCTCTTCATAGATAATGTTTCCACACAAAACTGCATCTATTTGAAAAAATATTGGTGAGGACAGGTTACAGAGAAATGTATTTACATACAATCGGAGGAGTTCACCTGTAGAAATGGACAAAATGCACTGGAACAAATAAATGAAAGTTCTGGTGCTGTATTTGCTCGGTGGTTGATGTTTTTACTCCCAGCATGGAGCGCTCTTCATGGTACATTACAAAGAGAAAGAGACAGAAGTGTGCGTTGTCTTTTGTCATTGGTAAGCTTTCTAAGGTGAAGACTAAAGAAGGTAAACAAGAAGGAGAGTTTCTAGTGAAACTGGTGAATACATGCAACCAACCATACATCAGTCAGTAGTCTACCAGCAAAGAAGACCGTAGACATAAGCTATTTCCCTCATAAACTCGCACAATTGGACCAGTTGAGAGTGCATGTTTATTTCCCTAGCAAGATAATCCGTTGAAATTCAACATGCTTGACAGTCAGGCAGCCATTTTACATATTAAATTGTTGAAATCAGTGAGATTGGCCAACATTTAATTTCTAATTTTGATGACTAGCTTGAAAGGGTTGTATGAGATTAGAAAAACATAGCCTCTTGTTTCCAGAAACAGAGCCACTCTTGTCCATGGGCTGTGTGGTATTGCAGCTCAGCCCCATTCAAGTAATGCTGGTACCTCTGGCAATGCGCCATGACAAACAAACCCTATAATCATAGTGAGCACAATATTTCCCGCCAATATTTCTAGCAGTCGCCTATCCCACGTTCTTATAGAAATAAATGTGCACACTTGGCCAACCCAAGCATACATGTTTATGTACAGGACAGCTGTTTGGCTGACCGTTATCTTAAGTCTATGGTCGGCATAAACAACACCGTCTTAACGTAGAGCAGGAATGTATGTGATGGCTGCTAAGGGACAAATGTGGGCAAGTTTCACTTGAAAGTGTCACAGTAGATGACACCTTTACATAGCCTCCGTGACTATGGAATGTGATATGTGTTATTTTGGCTGACTGGATGACCCATAGTTCTTGACATGCTTGAAATGTTTTGAAGTGGGTGATATAGAGTATTGGTACATATGCTCTTCTTCTTATATGGCCTATGGTACAATGATGTGAGTATGGTGGTGGAACTACCTCAAATAAATGCTTCATATTACATGCTTCTGTTATGTGTACATATACAGTTAGACATCAATGGCGGTTAGGTGGTAGGTATGAATTTTGCATGGAAGCTCACAAAGCTTTTAGTGGGAAATTGTCCCCTTAAAATGTTACATATCCAAGAGCTAAAAAAATAACACAACTTCTGCTGAATATACAGTGCCACATTGCTATTTGTTCAGCAGAACGGCTCCATAACTCACTTAGCAGGTCATACATCTCAGCACATATTAGAAAAGAGGGTCAAAACCCAAACTGGGAACACAAAACCTGCCGCCGATGACCCTTGAGGGCTTAATATACAGTCTAATGTAAATGAACCACTACACTGACAATTAGGGTGCCAGTGTAGTGGTAATGTCAGACGGGGGTGACAAAACAATAGGCCTCAATTGACAACTTAAAGAGGCTCTGTCACCAGATTTTGCAACCCCTATCTCCTATTGTAGCAGATCGGCGCTGCAATGTAGATAATAGTAACGTTCTTTTTTTTTTTTTAAAACGAGCATTTTTGGCCAAGTTATGACCATTTTTATATTTATGCAAATGAGCCTTTCTTATGTACAACTGGGCGTGTTTAAAGTTAAAGTACAACTGGGCGTGTATTGTGTATGTACATCGGGGCGTTTTTACTTGTTTTACTAGTTGGGCGTTGTGAATAGAAGTGTATGATGCTGACGAATCAGCATCATCCACTTCTCTTCGTTACCACCCAGCTTCTGGCAGTGCACAGACACACAGCGTGTTCTCGAGAGATCACGCTGTGACGTCACTTCCTGCCCCAGGTCCTGCATCGTGTCGGATGAGCGAGGACACATCGGCACCAGAGGCTGCAGCAGTGGCGGACACAGACTGCAAAAGGCCCCTGTGCAGATAATGTGCCAGGGCCCCCCCGCCCCCCCCCCAATACCGACAAAGTTACCTAAACATATATATGCATATAAAAATAAACCTTACTAATAAAAATTATGAAGGAAGATTTATATTGTACATTTTATTACCAGTTTAGAACACAAGTAACACATTTTTTTCCGGGTTAAATTCTTATCTAAACTAAGTCCCTAAATGTGGGCAAAGAAAATGAAAAACCTATACTCACCTCCTCCGGCTGTATGGCGTTATCTACAGGGGGGACTGTATGGCGCTATCAACAGAGGAGGCTGTATGGCGTTATCTACAGGGGGGACTGTATGGCGCTATCTACAGAGGGGTCTGTATGGCGCTATCTACAGGGGGGTCTGTATGGCGCTATCTACAGGGGGGACTGTATGGCGCTATCTACAGGGGGGACTGTATGGCGCTATCTACAGGGGGGACTGTATGGCGCTATCTACAGGGGGGACTGTATGGCGCTATCTACAGGGGGGACTGTATGGCGCTATCTACAGGGGGGACTGTATGGCGCTATCTACAGGGGGGACTGTATGGCGCTATCTACAGAGGGGGCTGTATGGCGTTATCTACAGGGGGGCTGTATGGCGTTATCTACAGGGGGCTGTATGGTGTTATCTACAGGGGGGACTTTATGGCGTTATCTACAGTGGGGTCTGTATGGCGTTATCTACAGGGGTTCTGTATGGCGTTCCCTACAGGGGGGGTCTGTAGGGAAAGTCATACAGCCCCCCCCTGTAGGGAACGCCATACAGACCCCCCTTTAGGGAAC
The DNA here is from genome assembly GCF_050947455.1 of Rhinoderma darwinii. Lineage (NCBI taxonomy): Eukaryota > Metazoa > Chordata > Amphibia > Anura > Rhinodermatidae > Rhinoderma > Rhinoderma darwinii. The sequence continues at coordinate 239,697,138 of NC_134690.1, forward strand.
GCCATACAGACCCCCCTGTAGGGAACGCTATACAGCCCCCCCTGTAGGGAACGCTATACAGCCCCCCCTGTAGGGAACGCCTTACAGCCCCCCCCTGTAGGGAACGCTATACAGCCCCCCCCCCTGTAGGGAACGCCATACACCCCCAATCACTCAAAAAAATGCGACCTACAGTGTGAAAAGACAAAAGACATGTATCCCCTATCCACAGGATAGGGGATACATGTGTGATCGCTGGCATTGATAGGGAGAGCGGGGGACCGAAAGTCCCCCGAAGTTCTCCATCACTCACCTCTGACTTCCGGTGTCTGCGCAGCTCAAGTGTGACCGGCGCTCCATTCATTTCTACGGAGCTGCCGACACAGACCCCGGAAGTCCGAGGTTTGTGATGGAGAACTTCAGGGGACTTTCGGTCCCCCGTTCTCCCTATCAATGCCAGCGATCACACACGTATCCCCTATCCTGTGGATAGGGGATACATGTCTTATGTTTAATGGCAGAGCGGGGAGATACTCCCTGCTCTGCCGTAGTGTTCCGTGGCATCGCGCTGTAGCAGCCATAGCGGCAGCTAGCGGAGATTCCGGCCAAGGTGGGGGCCCGTGCCGGCAGGTGACGCGGGCCCCCTCATGCCGCGGCCCCGTAGCAGCCGCTACGGCTGCTATAGCAGTAGTTACGCCCCTGTGTTAGGGGGAGTTCACACTGAGGTTTTTTTCGCGAAAAACGTCAGAAAGTGCCTCCCATTGAAATCCATGAAATTTTTCCTGCGAGCAGTAAAAACCGCATGCGGGAAAAAGAAGCGCAATGCCCTTTCTTCGGGCGTTTCTGTCTCTGACTTCCCATTGACAACAATGGCAGGCAGAAAATGCGTTTTTTGCTGCGTTTCCCTGCCCACGGGCCGATGGCCGAAAAACGCCACAAAAAAACGCAATGAAAAACGCGGGAAGTGTTCTACCGGCAGGTCAAAATATGCCTCAAAATTCCGGAAGGAATTATGAGGCAGATTTTTCTACATAAAAACTTCTCCCTTCTGACATGAACTTTTTAACTTCATCTACCTGTCCTCTGCAGTCTGCACGTCCTCCACTCGTCCTGTGTCTGTCCTCCGCTCATCCTATGAGTTCTCCGGCAGTCCTGACTGTACTGTCCAGCCGCCCGAAGTCTTACGTCGCACCGCCCCCTGTCCTCTCCCCTGCCTGAGCGCTCCTCCTACCACCAGCATCGCCGTCCTGTCCTATTCATCTGTGCCAGATTGGCAGTGCAGTGTAGCGGCTATCACCGGGCCCGGGCACCCGCCCCCTCCCTCCCGATTGGTAGTGCAGTGTGGCGGCTATCACCGGGCCCCCGCCCCCTCCCTCCCCTCATGCCTAGTGTTGTGATGCTACTAGGCATGAGGGGGCCCGTGCCGCCAGGCCTGGTACATAAAATGTAATGTGCCTGTCAGGGCGACACGGGCCCCCCCATGCCGCGGGCCCCGTAGCAGCTGCTACGGCTGCTACTGTGGTAGTTACGCCACTGAACGGGCCCCCTTCCCACGCGGGGCCCTTGTGCAGCTGCACCGGCTGCACATGCGGTATGTCCGCCCCTGGGCTGCAGTTGATTCTGCAGCAGCATCGGCGTTTGCAGGTAAGTCGATGTAGCCTCTGTCGCCTGGTGCCGATGTGTCCTCGCTCGTCCGACACGATGCAGGACCTGGGGCAGGAAGTGAGTGACGTCACAGCGTGATCCCTCGAGAACACGCTGTGTGTCTGCACTGCCAGAAGCTGGGCGTTGTGAAGAGAAGTGGATGATGCTGATTCGTCAGCATCATACACTTCTAGTCACAACGCCCAGCTAGTAAAAGAAGTAAACACACCTAGATGTAACACACATAATACAAGCCCAGATGTACATACACAATACACGCCCAGTTGTACTTTTACTTTAAACACGCCCAGTTGTACTTTAACATTAAACACGCCCAGTTGTACTTTAGAAAGCCTAATTTACATAAATATAAAAATGGTCATAAGTTGGCCAAAAATGCTCGTTTAAAAAACAAAACAAAACGTTACTCTTATCTACATTGCAGCGCCGATCTGCTACAATAGGAGATAGGGGTTGCAAAATCTGGTGACAGAGCCTCTTTAAGGCTTCGTTCACATCTGCATTGTGCATTTCCACTTTTCTGCTCTGTCAAAAAAAAATACAAAAAAAAAAAGGATCCATTAAAAAGACCATAACTAATGCTAAACTGAAACAAACAGATGGCAAAGTGTCCATTTTTTTTTAAAGATCTTGCAAATTAATCAGTACAAAAAAAAGGAAAGTTTTACCTTCTATTGCTTTTTGTCAGGCATCCGTCATTGCATACGTTTTTTTCAATTTGACGGATCAGCTAAAATGGAAGGTCCAATGCAGATGTAAATAAGGGGCTGTTCACATCTGTGTTGCTGGCTCAGTTAGGGGCAGTAAAATGTTATATTTATTTATTGAAATATTTCTTATTCATTTAATGTTATCTGAATAAATGTGTGTGTGATCTATAGCCCCAGTACAGGGACCCCCACAATGACTAGGACCCCAATTTTCAACTTCTCGGACACAGTGGATATTCAATAATCCCTGTTTTAGGTTATTATAACCTATTAGATATGTGTGTGCAATGATAACTGCAGAGTTATGATGCACTTAGTGGACATGAACCCGAGTTCTGTATACCTGGAGGGTGGGCTCCTGGGGTCCCAGTCTGACACATGGCTCTTAGTACACTTACTACAGTTTATGGTCAATTTTATGGGAGAAAACGATATATATGTTTATTTGCCATAAATGAAATAGCGCTGACATATTCCACAGCACTGTACAGAGAATGGCCAAAAACATGTACATGTATATACGTGGATGATATTAGCTGCACATTACAGGCTGCACTTTTACAGTATTTTAGTGTAGTATTTATTATATTACTATAGTATTCTTCGTATTAGTTTAGTATTTATTATATTACTTTAGTATTCTTCGTATTAGTTTAGTATTTATTATATTACTTTAGTATTCTTCGTATTAGTTTAGTATTTATTATATTACTTTAGTATTCTTCGTATTAGTTTAGTATTTATTATATTACTTTAGTATTCTTAGTATTAGTTTAGTATTTATTATATTACTTTAGTATTCTTAGTATTAGTTTAGTATTTATTATATTACTTTAGTATTCTTAGTATTAGTTTAGTATTTATTATATTACTTTAGTATTCTTAGTATTAGTTTTGTATTTATAATATTATTTTAGTATTCTTAGTATTAGTATTTATATTACTTTAGTATTCTTAGTATTAGTATTTATATTACTTTAGTATTCTTAGTATTAGTTTAGTATTTATATTACTTTAGTATTCTTAGTATTAGTTTAGTATTTATAATATTACTTTAGTATTCTTAGTATTAGTTTAGTATTTATATTACTTTAGTATTCTTAGTAATAGTTTAGTATTTCTTCTAGGTCCTCTCCTTAGCTTACACAAATTCAGTCTATGCAGTGAGAGGATTTGACCAGCAGGGGGCAGGCACTAAGTCCACAATAATATGTATGTCTCCCCTCCCCGGGAAAAGCATGGGACTGTGTGTGTCAGTCAGTGTGGGAGTAAAGATCGCACACAGGGCGCACGGTGTGGGGCGTTTGTGTGTTCTTCTCATTTCCATGTGGAGTTCCCCTGAATGGAGAGGCCGGGGAGACAATATCCTGTTCCTATGAGCCTCAGCCTGCTGCTAACTTCTTACTAGATAAAGTGGAGCATACCGGGAGCAATGGCCGGGGTCAGAGGTGCGTGCTGGACACCGCCGGTGACTGGACTGCTGCCCCTGCTGGGACTCTGGCTCACAGCCCCTGCACTGCTGCTGGCGGAGACCCTGGGTGAGTTTCTACCTGTTCTGTGCTGAGGGGTTCCTGTATGGACTGTGTATGCGGCTTTCCCAAGTGCCCTATAATCCATGTATGAGTGCTGGGAAAGCTGGGTGACAAACAATAGGACCACCATTATTGGTACTTCTCTCCCAGATGCAGTTATACTGATGATGGATCACTAAGGATTTGCCATTCAGGGCTTTGGGAAAGCTGTGTGCTGCAATATGGCTATAGCAGACGACCTCCCACTTTTCCTAGAAACAGATCTGGTTAATAAGCCTGGTTTTCATATTTCCAGATCCTTTTCATATTGTCCATGTTTTCCGATTGATCACGTATATGAAAGTTAGCGCTATACATTCTACTTATGACCAGGAACCTTCGCTTGAGTCTTATCAGTGTCCGGTCGCCATAGACATTGATTTTCCATTGTTTTTGATCACCCTATAATAGTGTCAAATGAATGAAGTGTCTCATGTACAAAATGATTCAATGTAAAGTCTCTCGCTGATCTGCCGAGAATCCACACCCAGTGTGTTCAATGGCCCATGGACATTGCGTTTATCATTCGCAATCATTTTTGATCATATTGTGTGAATATGGGCAGATGCAGAGTGCTGAATTATCAATGATGGGGTTAATCTCGATATGAGCACCAGGGATCCTAAATTCCCTCTAGTTAGGATAATATGTCTGGTACTGGCGCTTGTGCTGATAATCCGCGTATCAGTGGTAATCTCTGTCAGGGAAGGAGAACACCAGCGTTTACACCAGTGTTCACATGCACGTTATTTTTTTAAGTCCGGTTTCTGTTGATATTGTTTTGATGGCACTATTCTGTTTGGTAGAAATAACGGAAACCTGATTGACCCACTATAAGGCTGGCTTCACACAAGAAAATCGGGTCCAGTCATCTGAATAGGGTGGTTTCTGCAGCAGGTGCGTGAATTTTGTCAGGTTCCATTTAGATAAATGGAACGAATTTTCAGTCAGAAATTTTTGCAAAAAAAATCTGCCGCATGTGAACCCTCAGTTAACCCGTAATTACGGCTGCAAGTCCCACCCGACCGTTGTTCTGATGGCCCGAACTATCAGCATCATAAACCCATGTCGAGGCGGTGATATGGGTGTAGAAATGTGCTTATTCACGCGAACGCGGGGAATCTCGGACGTGCGTCTGAGTTTCACCCGTACGGGACCCGTTTTCACGGATCTCCATAGACTTGAAATCCGTGAAAAACTGAAGAAAACAGGACATGTTCTATTTTTCAATGGACCCTTCACACAGTCCGTGTGAACGGCCGCATTGAAATACATGCGTCCGTGTGACGGCCATTGTTTTAACGGCCGTCACACGGACGTATTCAACGTTCATGTGAATAAGCCCTAAGGCAAATCTGCGGGTGAGTTGCGGTCCCATTAATTTCTATGGACCCATGCACACGACCATGGTTTCCACGGTCCGTGCGTTGCCCGAGAGCCCGGACGTCCTCAAAATAGTACATGTCTTATTACGGGCGCATTTTGCGGTCCTGGCTCGTTGAAATGAATGTATGCAGCAATGTGAACGGCCCATGACTTGAGGGTGACACTCCGCGGCCGTCCGAGCCGCAAATCACGGGCCCTGCACATCACTACGGTCATGTGCAGGAGGCCTATGGCTGTATTCGGCTCAGTACACACATTGGAAAAAGGGGCTCTCCAGATGGGATTACACCTCGGTTCTTTGGGTATCTACAAATAAAGTTTGTTGAAACCTAGTTTTGTAGACTATAGAAGAAATTGTTTCTGTGAAAGCAGATCATGGGGACCGACTGCTTCTACACGGATATTGTCGTGACGGGGATTCCTTCACCTTGTATATGTGACCGGTCCACATCTACTATCCTGAAAACTAGTGCAAAGGTGGAGTAGTTGTCCATAGCAACCAATCATATTACAGTTCTCTTTTTCAAAGGGCCTCGAAAAAAATGAAAGCTGGAATTTGATTGGATGCTATGGACATCTTTTCCTTTGCATTACTTGTGAGATCTCTATAGTTTCTCAATAAAGAAGTATAGTGAATTGATGTGATGGAAGCGTTTCTTATCACGGAATCGTGCAGCTCACATAGCACAATATATACTTGTGTGTAGTTCACATGACGGACACATATGACATTCATGTATAGTGTTACGTGGATGTGTTGGTTTCATTGATACGTTACTAATTCTAGAGTCATATTTATGTTTTAAATCTTTTGTTAGTCACTGTCTGAAATACTCTGCAGACTGGTTTTCTGACTGAGCTACTTATCGCTTGTTTCCACGCACACGTAATGTGAATTCTGTTATGAAACACATAATGATCGTGAGAAAATATTTCTAGTAGAGAAGGCAGAAGGTCAGCTAGAAAGATTATTAAACTGGTCCCCAGTCTTTACAATTACACATTTTCTTATTGGAAATATTCTTATATGAAATCTTGTATTTTCCTACTTTTTAGCGTACTGGTCCACAGGCCGGAGACTATGGGGCACATTTATGAAGTATCACACTGGCGCCATTTTTCTGTATGCGAAAATCAACGGAGATCAGATATAGGGTTTACACATGACGGTTACGCTGCGTAAAGGTACACAGCATATCCGCCCTGGCGGTCGCAGGGAATTCCGTCTGAAAAACCGTACCAAATTGTGGTTCAGTTTTTCGGCCAGAATGTCCGCTGCGGAAAACTGCCTTTAAAATAAAAAATGTTTCACACTTGCCAATAGCCATGGTAATGCGTCCCTCTGCTGTCCTGCAGCCTGGCCTCCTGGGATAACGTCACATAAGATGAAACGTCATCCCAGGAGGCTGGCCTGGATGAAGAAGCACAGAATTCTGGGTAAGTATCAGACTTTTTTTTTCTGAATTGCGATTTTTGCGGCGGAATCGCAGCTTTTCTGCCACAAAAATCGCAACATCTGCTATTTATTGTGGGTTTTACCTCCCGATTGAATTCAATGGGGAAAACCTGCAACAAAAAAGCAGAGATTAGTCAAATACAATTGACCTGCTGCGGATTTAAAAAACGCACCACGGGTCAATTTCTGAGCATTTTCCTGCTTATCATTTACGCAGCGCGTGGATAAGATTTGTTGAAATAAGACGAAAGTTAAGTGAAGTGGATGATTTTGATCATAATGGACGTTCGTCACTTAAAATGATAACCTAACCACTCTAAAAATCAGATGGGTTTGTGGGAAATTTTCATCCGATTTATTGGAAGAAGTTGAATGTATGTGGGATATTCGGGCAATTGAAAATGATCGTCCGGCAATGTGAACCCACAGAGATAGAGGTGGGATTAACTGGGCAAACGTTATAAATCAACGTCCTTTTTATTACATCACTTATGAGTAAACATCAGACTTTATTTTTCTTGTCGTCGGACGCATGAGCACATTGTACAAATGTTACAGCCAATATCATCTAAAATGTGTATAGACAAGTCGGCCTAATGAATAACTATTGTCCGAATATCACCCTACTTCTATCTAATATGTATGGGCACCTTGAGAGCCCCAGTGTATCCTATTCCTTCCATGACCATTGGATAGTGTAACGGAGGCCCCTTCCTAGTTTGTGATTATACAATACTCATTACTATAGGTTCTTGTATCTTCATTGTGTTTTCCAACCAGAAGGAAGCAGTGTGCGCTATTTATGGATTAAGAAAACAGAATACTTCACAAGTGTCTTGGTTTCCTGTTTCTAAATACATTCAAGGGGACCTGTGGTTGTGAGATTTTAGCTGGATCTACGAAATATGCCAGAATGTAAAATTGTATGACATGAGTATTTAGAAAATGTCACTGTATAGGAGATGCACTCATATGGCCCGGAAACCTCTTGTAATGGATGACTGTATAACTCCGAGGTATATGTAAGTACAGTAATGCACCTCTATAGCAGCCCTTTTATAATCCTGTAAAATGGCCCTGTGTATAAGGGCTCATTCAGACAGGTGTAATACTTGTCTGTGTGCTGTCCGTTGAAATAACTCGCAGCACGCGGACCCATTCATTTCAATGGGGCTATTCAGACATGCGTGAGTTGGCACCTTTTTGCGCACCTAGTCGTCCATTGAAATCTATTGGTGAGTGAAAACCATGGACAGCACACAGTGTTTCACACCTGTTAGAAAAGGAATAATACAAAATTTGCCCCGGAAAGCCGAAAATGTATCAATATTTTACAACATTGACTATGCATGTGTGTTGTCTGGGCATGTCAAGGGTCCATGTATTGAAATGTGCCATGGTTATCCTACCTTACTTCATCACACCACACTGAGCAAAGGAAAAGCTGAGGCCTCGTTCACATCTGCGTCTGTATTTCCGATGTTCTACTCTGAGGAGCAGAACAACGTAGATACTGGAATATCATTTCCGATATTTTCGTTCGGATCTTTGACGGAGGCGCCTAACAGAGTTGTGAACTGGGCCGGTAAAAACATGACCAGTCTATCTTTCTTTTCTATGAAGTATACAGACAGATGCTTTCTTACTAGTATGAACATGTTGTACACCGTCTGTGGAAAATGATATTTTATTATAGTTAATAGGTGCTTTTCTTTATCCGTCACTTTGTAAATGAAATATATTCTCCATTCATTGTGCTTAATGACCGATGACCCCATCTAATAAGAAAGCGAGCATCTGTTGATAGGGATTCTCTCCCTTTATCATCATTGTTGGGAATGCATATGCGGTGGGGCTTATGTGCAGACAATATTTTATCTGTTTGTCCTGCTTTCAGCACAAATTGCCAGGGGAATTCTTTGTTACCACTGATCACTGTGTAAGATAACATCCCACTCCGCGTGGTCACAGCGCAGCGTCTGCTAAACCGTGTCCATAGGATTTCCTGCTTATTCTCTTTGAAACTTTCCAATATAGTTGCAGAACAAAGAGTTCACTTTGCACATGACATCATTTACTAGACTGTTGTACTATCCTGCATTATTCAAATAGTGCTGCCATGTACCCATAGCGGGTTTTCACAATTAGGATTATACAGAGAATTATAGCACCTTGTGGAATGAGGACTGTAGCGCAGTCGCCACAGACGTTGGGGGGACTTTCTAAGCAAAATGTGCCAGAATTCAGTAGGAAAATGGGTCAAAAAGTGGAGTTCATGCATGTAGCAAATTTATTATGTGTGTTAGACATTTAGGACCTTCCTTGGTAGTCTGCCTAGAAAATGAGGCATGGCTCGGAGTGGTAAAATGCGCCAAATGAATTAGCGACATTTGGCAAAAAAATATTGGTATAAAGTACGCCATCCATGAGGTGGCATAGGGAAGGAAAAAATGGCTAACTTGTATCTGTTTTGCTGTGAATTTTATCCATTGCAAAAGCCACTGATTATTCTGTAAATTTTAGGCCATCTCCCTAGTGAGAACAGGACCTTCAGGGTCCAAATTTTCAGGCTTCCGTTGACTTTTGTGGTTGGGAAAACTTTTTTTACGTATGGCATCCGTTGGAGCATGCATTCGCGAACTTTCCCATGTAGATCTCGAATGACTCCATGCACACGTCCGTAGTTTTTAGCCACAATTACGGATCTGTAATTTCGGATATATTACTGACACATTAATTTCTCTCGGCCATGGACACCTTCCCGTATATTTACAGGCCTGTGTCCGGGCCGTAGAAATGAGCCGCAAAAAATATTCCTGTTTTTCGCATTTATGGACTATCACTATCTGGAAATGAGTAGAACACTTACTGCATAGACAGGCCGCCGTTTACTGACCGAAAATACTGCACGGTCGTGTGCATGAGGCCTAATAAATTTTTCACACTCTACACTCCTGTTCACATTTGACCACACACGCTGAGGATCATTCTGGTAGTGTCCTGTTTGACACGCAGGTTGTCTTCAGGAACGTCATTTTCTAGTGATCCCTGCCGTTCATCAGTGACCGTGTTTTGCAAGCAAACAGAAAAAATATGACTTGTCAGTGTTCAATAAGTTATTTGGAAAGAACCAACAATCAATATTTTTTATAACACTTGTAGTATATAATAAACAGTGATGCAATAGTGAAAATAAAAACATTGTGATTATATGCTCTCCTATACTAACGGGAATCTGGGGGATATTCCGGGTAATAAGAGTACAATGGGCGCTGTGCCACTAGTTATAGGAATAACACTGATCCAGGACAGCCAGTCCAAATCATTGCCCATAATATGATACTGCTGGGAACAGGGTTGTGGGCGCTTCCACTTATAAGTTCAGTGTATGGAAAATGTTCCTTTATTCCGGGGCGGATATTGTGGCTATAGGAAGTGTCCAACCTACCGCTGACTGACCAGGGTGAACATGATCCTTCTCACCATGGGCACACCGAGAACAGCTTGTATTGTGGCGCTTGTCATTTCCACCTAGGTTTGCTTGGTATTGTTATGTTCTGGAGAGGCACCAGCTGGCACACTTGGTGCTGACTTCAGCAACTTCTGGGATTTGACTGGCATTCAGGTTCAAACAAATCACAACATGCTCCACTGCTTTTCAGTTGACCTTGTATCTCATGTAAATTGTCAATGTCTGGTCTGTGGATCTTTTAGGAAAGTCTCTATTACAGTTCACAGCTGAGTGTGAGTCAGGTTTACTTTTTGGCTATGTTCACACGCACAAGTAAAAGCTGCAGAAAATTACGGAGCTGTTTTCAAGGGGAAACGGTCTCTGATTTTCAGCCGTTTATGAAGCAGGAAAACTTTTTGGAGGCTTTTTTTTTTTTTTATGTTTCTGGAGCTGCTCTAACCCTATGTACAACCGCTCCAAAGACGGCTCAAGAAGTGACATGCCCCTTTTTACACTGCGTTTTTTTTACGCACTGTTTTTTTTAAAAGTGTAAAAAATGCCGTTTGAACTACCACCGTTTTTCCCGTTGATTAGTGCGAAGGTGTTTGTTGGCATTTCAGTACTTCTTTTTTTTGGGGCGTTTACGCCCTGAAATATGCCTGAAAACACTGCATGTGAACATACCCTTAGGGTATGTTCACACACAGTGTTTTCAGGTGTATTTCTGAGCATAAACTCCTTGAAATATGCCTGGAAAAACACTAGCAAAACGCCTACAAACCGTTTCCCATTCATTTCAATAAGAAATACACTGTGCTGTTCATATGAGGTGTATTTTTACGCTGCTGAATTTTAAAAAAATGCATTGCACTTCTTGAGGCATTTTTGGAGCCGATTTTTCATTGACACTATGAAAAAACGCCTCAGAAGAAGCTTCAAATGAAGAAAACGTAATTTTCAGCTTAAAAAAAACGCCTTGAAATCGGAGGCACGTTTTTGCACGTGTGAACATACCCCTAGGCAGATTTTGGGACGAGGTATTGATCCGGATTGTGTAGACACACAAGCCAAAAATTAACTCACTAAAAAATAATTCTATAAAAATAAGAAAAAACATTAGCAATCCATTATATACGGTGCTATTATCGTATTGTACTATTGGGAGGAATGCAAAGTCTATCACATTCTTTAGGGAAGTCAAAATATAAAAAATTTATTTTTCAATAAAAGGGGATTAATCAAAAATATTTATCTTCAGTTCTTATTGAGACTAACGGCAGTCCAAGGACACTTTTTAACGCACAATTGTCTGTGGTGAATACGTTTTTGACAAGTTTTTTGACGTGGAAACCGCGCCGCAAAACTTGTCAAAAACGGCCCGAAAATGCCTCCCATTGTTTTCAATGGGAGGCGGAGGCGTCTTTTTCCCGCGAGCAGTAAAACCGGCTCGCGGTAGAAAGAAGGGACATGCCCTATCTTCAGGCATTTAAGTCTCTGACCTCCCATTGACATCAATGGGAGGCAGAGAAAGCGTATTTTGCAGAGTTTTATGCCAGCGGCGCTCAATGGCCGTGGGCGAAAATCAGCGTGCAGGGAGAGGAAAATCTGCCTCAAACTTCCAAACAGAATTTTGAGGCAGAATTTCCGCCTGCAAAAAACTCTGTGTGAACCCAGCCTAAGGCGCCCTCAAATCTGCCTCAAAATTCCTTCAGATTTTGACCTGCTTGCACTTTCTTGCCGTGGTTTTTGCAGAGTTTTTTGGATGCAGCCACTGAGCGCCGTGAAATGCAGCGAATAACGCTTTTACTGCCTCCCCTTGATTTCACTGGTGAATCCGAGGTGGAACCGCGGCAAGAAAGCATGCAGTTTTTTTACTGCGAGCGACTATAAGCTGCCACGGAAAAACGCCTCCACCGCCTATTGAAATGGGAGGTGTTTTAACAGTTTTTTTTGCCGCTGATTCTGACGCGGTTTCCGCCTCAAAAAAACTGTGAACTTCGCCTAAAAGTTTTTTATTTTTTATTTTTTTAAATTCTTTTTATAGCATTATTGCCACACAGTTAGTTGGAGTAAATTTTTCAGGAGAAAACGTTGCTTCAGACGTAAAAGCTCCTCCTCGCATTTTGCGAGGCGTCTTTGACTGCCGATCATTTGAGCTGTTCTTCATTGAATTCAATGAAGAACGGTTCAAATTACGTTGCAAAGAAGTGTCCTGCATTTCTTCGACGAGGCAGACATTTTACGCGTCGTCGTTTGACAGCTGTCAAACGACGGCGCGTAAATGACAGGTCGTCGGCACAGTACGTCGGCAAACCCATCCTGACCAAAAGAAAAATAGTGCACGCTGCAGCTGCATGGGATGAAACGCCAGGAAGTCGGAGGGACGCATCGCCATGGTAAGTATCCATTTATGTAATTTTTTTCTGTGCAGTTTTCCACAGTGGACATTCTGGCTAAAAAACTGCACCACAATTTGATGCGTTTTTTCAGCTAGAATTCCCTGTGGCGCACAGGGTGGATACGCTATGTGCTTTTATGCAGTGTATCCGTCTTGTGTGAATATAGCCTAATTGTGTTTTTTTTAACCATTTCATGACTATATGGCTATAGCTATTTGACTCATTTTTACATTTAGTTTTTTTTAAACACTAGATTTGTTGTATTTTTTTTATTTACGGTTGCGTTTGTTTTTTACTACAACTTCACTGAAAAACACATCAAATCGCTATAAAAACACATGCGGTTTTAACCGCAACATCTGAATGGACCACTACATTTTGGGATTTTAGAGCTGCACGCTTTGGTAGTGAGATAAATAATGTGTGTGGTTCTAGTCTAATGTATTCCTATAGACAGCGACTTATCGCACACTACAAAACAAAGGTCTAGCCGGCTGGATTCACACAAGATTGAAATGTGACGGATTTTCCGCAGTATTTCTGCAGCAAAATCTGCCTGTGTTACGTGTAGATTTTCTTGCGGATTTCACCCCTTCTACATTGAAATTTACACTGCGTTCCGTAAACATCCAGAGCAAAATGAGAATGCTGCAGATTTGAAAATCCACAGCATGCTCAGATTTCCGACAGGAAAATGTACTGCAGCACGTGGATGAAATTTTTTTCAAATCTCTTCTGCGTAGAAATTCTGCAATATTTTTACGCACCTTATCCGCCCTGTGTGAACATAGCCCAAAGATGGTTTTACACTGGCAGACGTCGCCCGTGTTTACCACTTTTAAAATGAGCGCTGATCAACAATACAGCTTGTCGATCGGCACTCGTTGCTCCCTTTTAAACAGATCAATGATCATTTAGTATGGGGACGGACTATCGTTACTACGATCGTTCGGCTCCATGCATCATGTCCGCAGCACATCTCCCTGTTTTCACGTGGAGATGTGCTGCCGACCAATTTTTTTTGGACCGCATAAAAGATGCGATCAGCCGATGAACAAGCGCTTCTCCGGGCTGATCTTTGCTCTGCTTACACAGGGGAATGATCATGAACTAGCATTCCTATAAACGCTAGTTTGCCCGATCATTGGCCCGTGTATTGTTGACAATGTTGAAAGATAAGTATCAGTGGCTCCGTGCTCCAATATTTACTAACTGGGTGAGTGTAAATGGGCGCTTGAAATAACAGGAGACATTATCTCTATTGTTTGACCAGAACACGCAAGTGCTTTTACCAAAGATGTCTGTTTTTTTTTCTGAGTTGACAATTTGTTGTCCTACGATGTAGTGAGTGATTTCAGTAGCCCAGAATTCCCTCGTCTGTGCCACACTTCTACCTGTTCTCTTTTGTACTGTACATTTTTTTTATCTTACTATTCTGATGTCTATATAAAAGCATTAGGCCACAAATAGTCTATCGCATATATATATTTTCCGCCCTTTGCATTGCAATGGGTGAAATAATCTGCATGTCCAGAATCGGCCACAGATAGGGCATGATGCAAATTTGAAAATACTCGGCATGCCCTCAAATCAAGAAACATTCTGGGCAAAACTGATTTTATACCTATGTTAGGGTGCAGCTATCTAATGTGTATGGCCAGGCTTTTAGCATGAAGTTGCTTTAAGGGTTATGTACACCTTTCTAAAAGGATTTAAAAAAAAATGTAATCAATGTTTTCTGATCTTTAAAAACGTTTAAATTTGACTTTTATTTTTTTTTTAGACTTTTTTTTCCCTTTTTTTTCCCTTTTTTTTTAAGATAGTCTCAGCAGATTCCGTCAGTTTAGCAGAACTGAAAGTTTGGCTGAAAGCTGGTCCTGCGTGTCTGACTTTCATAACTTAGATGTAAGGGTATGTTCACACGGCCTATTTTCGGCCGTTTTTCGGGCTGTAAACACCTGAATAACGGCCGAAAAATCAGAAGCAGAACGCCTCCAAACATCTACCCATTGATTTCAATGGGAAAAACGGCGTTCTGTTCCGATGGGCCGTTTTTTTACGCGGCCATTTTTCAAAACGGCAGCGTAAAAAGACGGCCACGAAAAAGTGCAGGTCACTTCTTGGGGCGTTTTTGGAGCAGTTTTTCATTGTATCTATAGAAAACAGCTCCAAAAATGGACGTGAAAAACGCGAGTGGCTTAAATAATGGCTGACAATCAGGAGCTGTTTTCCCTTGAAAACCGCTCCGTATTTTCAGAAGTTTTTGAGTTTGCGTGTGAACGTACCCTGATTGTTATTAGCTGGATCCTGTGAACAGGACCTGCTCTCTGAACTGACGGAATCTGCTGAGACAGAACTATACAGCTTCTATGTAATCGGGATACAAAGAAGCTGGATCTTACAAAGTAAAAAACAAAATTAATAGAAGTCAATTTAAAAGTTGGGAAAAATCACATAAAATATTGACTTATGAAAAAAATTCCTTTCGAAGTTGTACATAACCTTTGAGTAGTAAGAAATCTACAAAAATACTGTGATATATTTAACTTCAAGAGGCTCTGTCACCAGATTCTAAGTGCCCTATGTCCTACATAATCTGATCAGCGCTGTAAGGCCCCATGCACACGACCGTAAAAAACCTCCGTTTTTGCGGACTGCAATTGCGGTCCGCAAAAACAGACCCATTCACTTTCATTGAACGCGGACACCTTTCCGTAGCACTACGGAAGGGTGTCCGTGCCGTGGAAATGTTCCGGGAATTCTGGAACATGTCCGTTCTTTTGCATTTTGCGGCCCGTGCTCCCATACTTTGTATGGGAGCACGGCCCGAAAATGCGGCTGTCAGTTGGCGGCCGGCCATGCCTGTAATCGTGGGCCGTGATTGCGGGAACGGTTGTGTGCATGGAGCCTACTGCCGATAACAACAGTGTTTTGTTTTTTTGAAAAACGATCATTTTTGACCAAGTTATGAGCAATTTTAGATTTATGCTAATGAGTTTTCTTAATGACCAACTGGGCGTGTTTTTACTTTTGACCAAGTGGGCGTTGTACAGAGAAGTGTATGACGCTGACCAATCAGCGTCATACACTTCTCATTGTTCCAGCTCAGCATGATCCACAGCACAGTGTGATTGTGCAGTGAATGAAGCTGGGCTGGAACAATGAGAAGTGTATGACGCTGATTGGGCGTTGTGAATAGAAGTGTATGACGCTGACAAATCCGCATCATACACTTCTCATCGTTCCCACCCAGCTTCTTTCACAGCAGACACAGCGTGACGTCACCCACAGGTCCTTCAAACTGGTCGTCGGACAAAGAAGATACATTGGCTCCAGGCATCCAAAAGGTTAATATGCTCGTCTCCAGGGAGTTTGCTATGCTTACCTGCACATAGTGATGCTGCTGAAAATTCAACTGTACTCTGACACTTGGAGCGGATGTGTCTTCTGTCTTCCGACGCCAAGGTTGAAGGACCTGTGGGTGACGTCACGCTGTGTCTGTAGTGAAAGAAGCTGGCTGGGAATGATGACGTCACCCACAGGTCCTTCAACCTTGGCGTCGGAAGAGAGAAGACACATCAGCACCAGGCATCAGAGAGTACAGTGCAGGGTATGTGCAGGTAAGCATAGCAAACTCCCTAGAGACGAGCATATTAACCTTTTGGACGCCTGGAGCCAATGTATCTTCTTTGTCCGACGACAAGGTTGAAGGACCTGTGGGTGACGTCACGCTGTATTTCTAAAGTGAAAGAAGCTGGGTGGGAACGATGAGAAGTGTATGATACTGATTCATCAGCGTCATACACTTCTATTCACAACGCCCAGTTGGTAAAAACACAATACACGCCCAGTTGGTAAAAACACAATACACGCCCAGTTGGTAAAAACACAATACACGCCCAGTTGGTAAAATGAGAAAACACGCCCAGTTGACCATTGAAAAGCTCATTTGCATAAATATAAAATGGCTCATAACTTGGGCAAAAATGATCGTTTTAAAAACAAACAAACAACTTTGCTGTTATCTACATTGCAGCGCCGATCACATTCAATAGGAAATAGGGATTTGATAATCTGGTGACAGAGCCTCTTTAAATATTGCATGTCATTTCTATCTATCTGTTTTCAGTTGTATACAAATCATAACATTACCACAGCTGCGTGCTAGTAAAGGCCCTTTTACACAAGCAAATTATCGGGCAAACTATCGTTCATAGAACGCTCGTTGCCGATAACTTCCCTGTGTTAACAATGCAGCGATCAGCAGATGAATGCGCAAACGCACGATCATCTGCTGATCGTATTGTTTAAAAAAAGTTAAATATCATTGTCGGCAGCACATCTCCCTGTGTAAACAGCAAGACGCGCTGCCGACATGATGATAAAGTATGGGGACAAGCGATGGCAGTAACAAGCGTTTGTCCCCACCCATAGCTCCGTGTGACAGGAGCAAAAGAGCGCCTATCAGCGAGCTCATGTAATAAGAGGACCTTTACACAGCCTGTCCTCGGCCGTGTAAACGAGCACTGATCAAAGAGACAGCTTGTTGATCGGCGCGAAGTTGCTCCTTTTACAAGGAGCTAGTATGGGGACAAGCGCTCGTTACTCCAATCGCTCGTCCCCATACGTTGTCATGTCGGTAGCGCGTCTCCCTGTTTAGACATGGAGATGTGCTGCCGACAACGAAATTTAACTTTTTTATAATACGATCAGCAGATGATCGAGCGTTTGCCCGATAATTGGCCCGTGTAAAAAGGAAGGGTCCCGAGCACACACAAGGGCCTGTCAGTTTGGCCTGCAGCAATCGTTCCTGTTAAACTATGGTGGAGATAATTAGATTGTAAGTAAATGCTGAGCCCCAGAGAGGCAGGAACATCTGCAGGTGGTGGGAGGCATTCATGGCTTGTCTTCTTTTATATTATAATCCAAAAAGGATTTCCTGAGGTTTTTTGTGTGTAGGCGTCAGCCACAAGAATGTGTTTACTACTGCTCATTTCTAAGATGATTAACCCATCGATAAGCTATACGGTGTATGCAGTAATCTCTCACAAAGAAATTCCAGCCTTCAATTGAAAAAAAAGTCCCCCGTCATGAAGAAGACCGCTTCAGCAGTTCATTCTACGGGTCATTATAGTACTCTAATAATCTCTGTTTTTGCAAACATCCATTGTGTGAACTGTGTAGCATACATTGCTGTCAAGGAAATCACCTGCCTCTTCAGTCACAGAAATAGACTTTGCTGGGTTAGGCCTAGTTCACACTGCGTCTCTGGATGCTTTTTACTTTTTTTTTTTTTGCCTGCGGCCAATGAATCTAATGCAAAATCCGCTGCAAAAACTGCTAAACAATTTAGTTTTTTCTGCCTCCCATTGATTTCAATAGAAGGTGAAAGGTGGAAACCGCTAAGAGAAGGGGCGATTTGGGCCATTTTTTTTTGTGCTGATTCCGTCAGTACAAAAAAACTGTGTGAGCTGACCCTTATATTGTATGGTTTTGAGGGGAATTCCTAAAGAGTGACTGCTGAACAATGAGATCATAATAGGTAGGTAGCCTTCAACTTGGTAAATGTAGACATTATTTACTAGTGCGTAAAATTGCCCATGACTGTCTCCCAAATAAAGGAAGCCTTCATGCCCAAACGTAACATCTGGCTACAAAATTGGACGTGATCTGAATTGTTCAACATCATCAGTTTTGCCCCAAAATGATGATGTTGGTGCTGTTACAATATCGAATTGATTGCGACTTATGTTTAGTTTGTGATTTTATGTCATTAGGTTTCCATTCTGCATATGATGAGGATCTCTATTGTTTAAAGGGATTGTCCACTTTGGACAATCCCTACTTGTCAGAAAGGTCCCTTGACAATAAGCTGTTCACAAGATGTCCCCCTTCTGCGATCCCCAGTGATCAGTTGTTATCTGTGGGCAAACCTGGCACTGAGGCTGGGTTCGCATTGTGCGTTTTTCAAAGGCAGCCAAAAGAAAGGCATTATAAAAAATAAAAAAAAACGCATTTGTTTTTTTTAAATAAAAAAAACAGGCCTGTGTTTTTAAATGTATCAGCTGCAAGGTTGCATTTTTGCCGTGTTTTTTTTTTTTTTGTAAAACAATGGCCACGCGGCAAAACCACACCATGTGAATCTGCCCTAAATTTTTAATTTAATGGTCATATGCTTACAGATGAAAAACTTTGTAACAAATACATGCGTTTCTTTTGGCAGCTTTAACACAAGTGCGCAATATGAACCCAGCGGAAGTGTTGACTTTCCGAGCAGCGCCACCACAGGGGACATTTTGCATTGCACAGTTACCATTTAAATAAATGGGTCGTCTGTGTAAGACAGGACAGGACAGGACAGGTCCTCCAGAGGGGGAGGCCATCTTTGTAACTGCTCTCCACCCTGACCAAGAGATGAGGATTCTGAACAGAGGAACCCTCTACTAAGTCAGAATTCCCTAACAGGGTTGATCAAAAATTCACTCTAGTGCAGTGTTTAGGTATGTTTTATGCCAGATTTAAAATTGTATTGCCTTTGTTTGTTTTTTGCTCCCTGTCTTTCATTATATCTCAGTAGGGTCACAACCCTGTCTGCTGGGACATCAGTGCTTTTCACCACGTCAACCTCAACTGTTTTCACACAGAGACCCCCCAACAGGGACTTGGTTATGTGAAAAGCATGAAACTTTAGTTAACTTTTTTTTAACTTTTATTTTTAGTCCCACTGGGGGACTTTACTGTGCAGACTTCTGATCACTATTATAATTTATAAAGGTAATAAACGTTAGATTCAGGTTAGCCTACTCTATATTACCCTTTTGCTAGTTTGATACAGACATTTGTGGTGAGAGACTCCCTTTTAAGTTGGTTCAATATGGGAATTACATGCATTATGTATACTTGTAGCTTTGTTTTGTAGGCCATATAGTAATTAGTTGGACCCCTCTACATTTTCAGCTGGTCATTGTCTGTTGCATAGTAGCCTTTCTATGAAGTCCGTAGATGACCGGACTCCATAAATTCTGATTGCATTATTCCTATAATGATAGAATTAGTATAGGGTGTGGGGGCTATTTGTGGCCAAAAATACTGTAGCCCCAGCCAAGCTGTATGGGTTCATCAATAATCTTGGCCATAAACTCTGTAGTTTGAATATTATTCTAACTCCTCTAGCAGAGCTGTGGGGATCTAGACACTGTACAAGGATATATATAATGGAGTGTGAGTCACTTGGGTCAGCTGGAGGAGAAAACAAGCAATAATATGTGAGCCAAAAGAAGGCAGGAGGTTTGTGTTTTGGCTGAGTATGTTTTAGCAGTTCTCCACTAACTCGCACTGTGAATATGAATGTTCGAAAAATAATGGTCAAATTCAACATAGCCAAATCATATTATCCCTAGGAGTGGACACGTAAAGGTTTTTTACAATTTCAACAAATTAATGTTTTTTGTATAATAAAGTTATCCAATTTTCCAATATACTGTCTATTAATTACGGGTTTCAAGATCTCTGCTTTGTTAAGTAGGAACATTCATTTTTTACTTCCGCAGGATAAACTTCTGTCATGGTCATGTGATGGACACACAGGTGTGCGGTTCGTTACAGTATGTGTATCAGTGTCTCCTAATGATCCCAGCACCTGTGTGTCCATCATGTGGCCATGGACAGCATTGTATCCACTGGAAGTAAACAATGAATTATCCTACTCCTTAACAGCAAGAAGAGATCTTGAAAACTGTGAGGAATTCATACAGAAAGTATATTGGAAAATTGTATAACTTTTTATTATACAAAAAAATATTAATTTACTAAAGCCGGACCACCCATTTCTTTTATTTATTTATTTTTGGATCTGGTAGATTAAGTTGAAAACAATGTGAGTCGGGATCTTCCATTAGCTGAGGTCCCTCCCTACACGCTGACATTGGGTAGCCGAATGTGTGCATCCCAGTTGGGCCATCAATTCAGCTGCATTACATATTAAAGTAGCACTCCCGTAGAGTGGCCATTCCACGGACTACTGGTATGTGACTAGGTTAATGTTTACCCACTTGAATTGTGTAAAAGTATGTTTCAATCAACTCTTACACCGGTCACCATCTAGGTTACGCTCCTTGTGCCTATGTCATCATCACTATTCTTAAAGGATGTTTCTTTCTATGTACACAAAGTATGCAGCAATAACAAAAATGTAAGTTAAAGATGTAGAACAACAGAAGACTAGATAAAAGGTTGGGCTGGGAGGGGAAGAAGATTGAATGAAATGAGGAAGTTCTCAGTATTACATTCATAGAATAGCTTCACAGGGACTCTTTCCACACCTTTCTCAAACAGATAACATGGTGAGAATACTTGTACTTACTGGACTATTCAGTGAGCGTGCTGTATAAACCACAGCACAGGTGGCGGAACTGGATGGATGTTTTCACATGTTCGCTCACTTTCACACGGCAGTATTTAGGTCCGTTTTATGCTTCAGTCTTTGTAAGCCAGAACCAGGAGCCGGTCCAAAACACAGAAGAGGTACAAATGTTTCCATTATACTTTTTCGCTGTGAAGGTTCCACTCCTGGTTTTGGCTTAGGCCCCATGCACACGACCGTGCCCGTAATCACGGCCCGCAATTGTGGGCACTGCCGCCTGCTGACTTCTGCCCGCATTTTTGGGCCATGCTCCCATACAAAGTATGGCACAGTTCTACGGCATGGACACCCATCCATAACTATACGGAAAGGTGTCCGTGGCCAATAAAACTGAATGGGTCCATAAAACCGTGGACCGTATTACGGTCCGCGGTTTTACGGTAGTGTGCATGGGGCCTTACAAATACTGATGCAAAATACTGACTAAAGTCGCAGGTGTAAAAGTGGCCTACGGTTCTGTTTCCATCTGCATTTGGTGTTTCCGTTGTTCTACTACTTCATATTAGCAGAACAACGAAATACTGGAAACGCCGGATCCGTCTCGTGACAATGGGCACTTGACGTAACCTATTGATTTCAATCGGGTATCTGTCATTTTTCCAGACGAAATAGCACTGCATGCTCTGCTTCTTTTGTCCTGCAAAAATGACAGAACTTGCGACAGAAGCTCCTAACCAAGCCTCTGATGCAAATTCAATGGAGATCAGCAGCACTAGATCAAAAGATATAAGTAGGTGGGTGCACATCTTAAGGACGCGGTCCAATGGCCCCTTGATTGACAAAAAAATGGGAAACCAGACGGCACAAGTAAAAGTGCTCCTTTTATTCCCACATGCAATGTTTCAGCTACATGTGAGCTTTTCTGTAATGTTTGAGAAAAGTTCACACTGAGCTGAAACATCGCATGTGGGAATAAAAGGATTTTAAAAATTCTTGGAGTGGTGTCCGATTTCCCCCCCCCCCTTTTTTTGTTTGTTGTTTTAAAGAGAACCTTTCTCCTGCCTATACATGTGCAGCATGTAATGGGCAGGGCTGCACAAACCCTCGCGAGAGATTAGTCTTGTACTTGTCTGCCGAGAGCTGGTGAGTGAGAGCGTGTGCGCACAGCTCCGAGCTGTATGTGCGCGCACACGCTCTCCTCTCTCCAGCTCTTGCTGTGGCACTGTCCATAGCTGATGGGACAGTGTCACAGCGATGTTACACGCCCCCTTGCCATTACACGCCCCATTGACCGTTCAGGGGGTTATTTAAAGAGACTCTGTCACCACATTATAAGTGGCCTATCTCCTTCATAAGGAGATCGGCGCTATAATGTAGGTGACAGTAATGCTTTTTATTTAGAAAAACAATCTATTTTTACCACATTTTAGGAGCGATTTTTAGCTTTATGCTAATTAGCTTCTTAATGCCCAAGTGGGCGTGTTTTTACTTTAGACCAATTGGGCGTTGTACAGATGAGTGTATGACGCTGACCAATCAGCGCCATGCACTTCTCTCCATTCATTTAGACCGCGCATAGTGACACTGGGTTGTTCATGATGTGCTGTCTTATACTGACATATTAACGTTACTGAAGTGTTTAGACAGTGACTAGACATTCCTTCCAGTCAGGACGGGATGTCTATTCACAATCCCTGCACTTTGTTAACGTATGTTTGGTACTTACAGCAGAGCAAGCGTAATCTCGCGAGATCTCGCTGTAAATGACAAGTTACAGGGAGATTACACTTTGCTCTGCTGTAAGTACCAAACAAACCTTAACGAAGTGCAGGGATTGTGAATAGACATCCAGTGGAATGTCTATTCACTGTCTAAACACTTCAGTATCGATAATGTGTTAGTATAAGACAGCACATAGTGATCTAAAAGGATCCCTATGCGCTGACTAAATGAATGGAGAGGAGTGCATGACGCTGATTGGTCAGCGTCATACACTCCTCTGTACAACGCCCACTTGGTCTAAAGTAAAAATACGCCCACTTGGGCATTAAGCAACTCATTAGCATAAATCTAAAATCGCTAATAAAGTGGTGAAAACAGATTGTTTTTAAAAAAAAGCATTACTGTCACCTTCATTACAGCACCCATCTCCTTATGTAGGAGACAGGGCACTTATAATGTGGTGGCAGAGCCTCTTTAAAGGGGTTTTTCAGCCTGTAAAAATTGATGGCCTATCCTCAGGATAGGCCATCAATAGCTGATGGGTCAGGCTCCAACTCCCAGGACCCCCGTTGATCAGCTTTTTTGAAGGGGGTGCACCGCCCGTACGAGCGCTGCTTGCCCATTTATTTCTACTTGCTCACTGTGAATTGCCGACAGATGTAGCAGCGATTCACAGGTATTGCAGCCTTTTCCCAGTGAAGTGAATTGGAGAAAAGGCTGCAATACTGTGAATCGCCGCCACATCTGTGTCGACGATTCACAGTGAGCAAGTAGAAACGAAGGGGAAGCAGCGCTCGTACGAGTGCTGCGGCCCCTTCAAAACAGCTAATTGGTGGGGGTCCCTGGAGTCGGACCCTGGCCCATCAGCTGTTGATGACCTATCCTAGGGATAAGACATCAATTTTTACTGTCTGGATAACCCCTTTAAAGCATACTACCAACAATATAAAAGTTGAAATATGTGGAAGAAGAGCCGACCATATTCTCTTCCCTGCACTGTCACGCATCCATGTTTGTCATAGGGCGAGGTGAATAAGTGGCTGCAAGAATCCACCGGCCGTGCTTACCTCTGTAAAAATCTAACATGACAAACCTTGTTTCTCCCAACAGCAGACACTAGGGTACATACACATTAGATTGTTGACAGATCCTGTTGACAAGACTATTATCTAATGTTTATGTCCCGTGTAAATTAGCATTGTTTTATAAGGAGGGGGCCCCCACCAACCTTGATCTGTCCTTGGTAGGAATACAAAACAAAAAAAATGTTTACGGACCAAGCCTTTGTGTCAAAGGATTTGTGTACAGATTACTGTACGAGGCCATTTGATGCTAGAAACATCCAAGTGATGACTAATATGCAGTTTATTCCTCTTTATATTTTTGGGCTGATTCCTCAAGGGCGTTTCAACGACAAAATAACTGTGTGTGATAGTGTGTATGTGAAACAAATATATGCACAGTATTGGAAAGGTATAGAGTAATAGTAATAATTGCTTCTAAAGATTATATGAAAATACTGCAAAATGTGGTGAAGCCTCTAATTCTCAGCACTGACCGTTATAAAGTCCCATCCACCCTTCATATCAATTATAGCAGCTAACGGGGTTAATATGTAATAAATATGGTATTTCTGATTATTACATTGTACTGGTTTATTTATACCTCTACTCCAAGTTGTTTACAGCAGCTACCTGTTCACACAGTGTGGCTGCGACCCATGCATTTTCTAGGGCTTTTGCTCTATGCAAGCTTTGAGTTCTACAGTGTCCATAGACTTAAAGGGGGTTTTACACTGGGCGATTATCAGGCAGACATGCGTTCATAGAATGTTAGCGATTACCTCATGGCAGCTGGAGTCTGCCGGGATTGAGCGTGCTTGTAAACCGCAACCCCAAATCCGAAACCACTCTGATCGATTAGCGTCTAAGGCTACTCTGAGGTGTTCGCCAGAACTGACCGCAAAGTGGAATGGACTTTGCCACTCAGAACCCAGGTTGTCTTGGACGAGTATAGCCAGGTACTAGAGGTGCACTGCAGGCAAACTTGAGCTGGAAACCAGACAGCCAGAGGTAACTGGAAGTTCAAAACAGAAGGCAAGTGGAAAACTGGAATAGTAAAAGGTCAAAACTGTCCGGGAGCAGATAATCAAAATTGGTACGCCTAGAGTAAACGGGAGACAAGCTGAGGTCCGTGTACACGAGGTCTAAAATCAGAAGTGCAGGTGATGTCAGAAGCTTGATCAGAAACCAAAGGAGGAAATTCACAAGCAAAGGACAGGTGGAAAAGACAGGCATAAATACAACCCCAAAGCTGACTGGCAAAAGGACAGGGAAAAGAGAGAGGCTCAAGGCAAAGGACGAACCGCCCAGAAGCTAGAGAATTCGTTATAGCGACCTTCAGAGAGCTGGGGTTTTCTTAACTGCAGCGATCAGCAGATGAACGAGCAAACGCTCGTTCAATTGCTGATCGTATCGTTTTAAAAAAGTAAAATATTATCGTTGTCGGCAGTACATCTCTCTGTGTAAACAGGGAGACTCGCTGCCGACATGATGATAATGTATGGGGACGAGCGACAGGAGTAACGACCGCTCATCGCCATCCACAGCTCCTTGTGACAGGAGCAAAAGAGCGCCGATCAACGATGTCTCGTTGATTTGGCGCCTGCTGCACCGGCCAAAATCGGCCAGTGTAAAGGGCCTTTATACTACCCTACTCTATGCCTCTATATTGTTTTTCATGCTGAGGCATACAGACCTTTTTTTAATTAATCTAGAATCTAAAAAATCATGGCATCCATTAGCTGCCTGCTTCTAGGGTGAGATGCCTCCGTAATAGGAGGTATCCTCATAAATCCTTCGAAATTACAGCTCCCTAGTAGCAACCGCAAGGGATCATTTGCCTCCATTTGTGCTCTGCTGCGAGCATGAGGCCTTATTCAAACTGCAGCATGCCCAATACCAGGAATTTTTCTTGTGCCACTTTTTTTTATTTTTTTTTATTAACTTTAGTCCTGGAAATATGTGCCATAAAAAATTAGTTTTTGGATTGTTTTCCACTTATGT
This sequence comes from Rhinoderma darwinii, assembly GCF_050947455.1. Lineage (NCBI taxonomy): Eukaryota > Metazoa > Chordata > Amphibia > Anura > Rhinodermatidae > Rhinoderma > Rhinoderma darwinii. Next base: position 239,722,904 of record NC_134690.1, read on the forward strand.
CTATGTGAAGTTCTCATTCGCTAACCCTGTAAATGGATGTACCTACCCTATTAAACAATATATAAAGTATAAAACAAAAGGGTTAGTATATGCAACACAATGCCCAGGTCCTAAAATATGTAGGTAAAACTACACGAGTTTAGATCCATTTCACAACATATTAGCATTATTGCAACTGAAGACGATAACTCTGTCTCCAAGGGTATGAGGGTGTATCCTGCTGATAATCCTTCTAGTCTACTATTTTGGGGAATAGAAAAAGATTCATTGGGACATGAAAAGCTAGATGGATTTACAAATTTAAAGCTTTAAACCCGTCAGGCCTCAATGGGGGCTTTAGTAATTGGAATACGCTAGCCGACTTATTTATTGAACTTACATTCGGTTTTATTTTCTGTAATTGTACCCCTGCTCCTTGGTCATATAACAGCAGAAATACTTACCTTTTTGATAACCATCTTTCCAAGAGACAACATATTTGGACTTTTTAAAGGTCGTTTACAGGTTGAGAACCTTGACCCAGCTCTAGTTGTACTCTTGCCCTAACCGACATTGGGCATAGAGAGACTGGGTGCTGGCCAGTACAGTTGCTGTGATAACCGTATGATGCCTGAAGCGTATAGGGCCTGGGTCCAATTCTGATTAATAGGACTCGTGCACCATACTCTTTGGGAATCATACAGTTGCCACAGCAACAGTATTGCCCAGCATGCAGAAGCGTCTCTACACCGATGTTTGTGCCGGCGGGAGAGTACAACTGTACTAATGTTGATACTTGTAATATCATAGTTGTTACAACTGATAACTGTGTATATAATATGTAACAATTGGCAACTGTATTCAAAGGTGGCACAACCAGTACAATATATGAGCACAGGAACTAGGCAGGTGGCAGATTATACACAACTTTATGTCCGAAATGAAATGAGTATCTATGGGTTAGGGCTTGATCACATCAGCGTTGCCGTTCCGTTGGAAGTTTTTCATCAGGCTAACCCCTCAACGAAAAGACAAACGGAAACCTCTGCTTCCTCTCTATTGATCTCAATGGTGACGGAAACGTTGTTAATGGTTTCCGTTGGTCACCAGAACCCTGTTACAACGGTGACCAACAGAAACCATTAACAACAATTCCATCACCATTGAGATCAATGGTGAGGGAAACGGAAGCTAAGGTTTCCATTTGCCTTTCCGATGAGGGGTTAGAGTCTCTGTCACCACATTATAAGTGGCCTATCTTGTACATGATGTGATCGGCGCTGTAATGTAGATTACAGCAGTGTTTTTTATTTTGAAAATTGATCATTTTTGACGGAGTTCTAACCTATTTTAGCTTTATGCTAATGGGATTTCAATGGACAACTGGGCATGTTTTACTTTTTGACCAAATGGGCGTTGTGGAGAGAAGTGTATGACGCTGACCAATCAGTGACCAATCAGCGTCATACACTCCTCTCCATTCATTTACACTGCAGATAGCGATTATATACTACCGTTCAAAAGTTTGGGGTCACCCAGACAATTTTGTGTGTTCCATGAAAACTCACACTTATATTTATGAAATGAGTTGCAAAATGACTAGAAAATATAGTCAAGACATTGACAAGGTTAGAAATAATGATTTTTATTTCAAATAATAATTTTCTCCTTCACACTTTGCTTTCGTCAAAGAATGCTCCATTTTCAGCAATTACAGCATTGCAGACCTTTGGCATTCTAGCTGTTAATTTGCTGAGGTAATCGGGAGAAATTTCACCCCATGCTTCCAGAAGCCCCTCCCACAAGTTGGATTGGCTTGATGGGCACTTCTTGCGTACCATACGGTCAAGCTGCTCCCACAACAGCTCTATGGGGTTGAGATCTGGTGACTGCGCTGGCCACTCCATTACAGATAGAATACCAGCTGCCTGCTTCTTCCCTAAATAGTTCTTGCATAATTTGGAGGTGTGCTTTGGGTCATTGTCCTGTTGTAGGATGAAATTGGCTCCAATCAAGCGCTGTCCACAGGGTATGGCATGGCGTTGCAAAATGGAGTGATAGCCTTCCTTATTCAAAATCCCTTTTACCTTGTACAAATCTCCCACTTTACCAGCACCAAAGCAACCCCAGACCATCATATTACCTCCACCATGCTTGACAGATGGCGTCAGGCACTCTTCCAGCATCTTTTCAGTTGTTCTGCGTCTCACAAATGTTCTTGATCCAAACACCTCAAACTTCGATTCGTCTGTCCATAACACTTTTTTCCAATCTTCCTCTGTCCAATGTCTGTGTGCTTTTGCCCATATTAATCTTTTCCTTTTATTAGCCAGTCTCAGATATGGCTTTTTCTTTGCCACTCTGCCCTGAAGGCCAGCATCCCGGAGTCGCCTCTTCACTGTAGACGTTGACACTGGCGTTTTGCGGGTACTATTTAATGAAGCTGCCAGTTGAGGACCTGTGAGGCGTCTATTTCTCAAACTAGAGACTCTAATGTACTTGTCTTGTTGCTCAGTTGTGCAGCGGGGCCTCCCACTTCTCTTTCTACTCTGGTTAGAGCCTGTTTGTGCTGTCCTCTGAATGGAGTGGTACACACCGTTGTAGGAAATCTTCAGTTTCTTGGCAATTTCTCTCATGGAATAGCCTTCATTTCTAAGAACAAGAATAGACTGTCGAGTCTCGCATGAAAGCTCTCTTTTTCTAACAATTTGGAGAGTTTAATCGAACCCACAAATGTAATTCTCCAGATAGCTCAAAGGAAGGTCAGTTTTATAGCTCCTTTAAACAGCAAAACTGTTTACAGCGGTGCTAACATAATTGCACAAGGGTTTTCAAGTGTTTTCTAATCATCCATTAGCCTTCTAACACAGTTAGCAAACACAATGTACCATTAGGACACTGAAGTGATGGTTGCTGGAAATGGGCCTCTATACACCTATGTAGATATTGCATTAAAAACCAGACTTTTGCAGCTAGAATAGTCATTTAGCACATTAGCAATGTATAGAGTGTATTTCTGATTTAATTTAATGTTATCTTCAGTGAAAAAAAACTGTGCTTTTCTTTCAAAAATAAGGACATTTCTAAGTGACCCTAAACTTTTGAACGGTAGTGTAGATATATTGCTATGTGCAGCCACATAAACACACTATAACATTACTGCCGTGTCCTGCCAATGAATATACATTACCACCTGCCAGGACGTGATGTGTATTCAGAATCCTGACCACGTCTCTGCACTTCTCTGTGATTTACAGCACAGCAGGCGTAGTCTCGCGAGATTATGCTGTAAACTGTCATTTACAGCGAGATCTCGCTGTGCTGTGCTGTGCTGTGCTGTAGTCTCACAGAGATGCTACAGAAGTGGTCAGGATTCTGAATACACATCCCATCCTGGCTGGAGGTAATGTATATTCATTTTCAGGACACTTCAGTAATGTTAGTGTTTGTGTATGAGGCTGCACATAATGATATAGTTATATCGCTATGTGCTGTGCAAATGAATGGGGAGAAGTGTATGACGCTGATTGGTCACTGATTGGTCAGCGTCATACTCTCCTCTGTACAATGCCCACTTGGTCAAAAAGTAAAATACGCCCAGTTGTCCATTGAGAAACTCATTAGCATAAAGCTAATATAGGTCATAACTCCTTCAAAAATGATCGTTTTTCTATATAAAAAAAAACCCTATATAAAAAACCCTGCTGTAATCTACGTTACAGCGCCGATCACATCATGTACAATATAGGCCATTTATAATGTGGTGACAGAGCCTATTTAACCTGACGGAAACCTTCGATGGAACCCCTCAACGGAAGGGCAATGCTGATGTTAACAGGCCCTTATACTGTGACACAATATCAGCCTCTGTAAATATCCACATGTCACAGGCTTTTTCTAAGCTCCCACCTGTCCCACAGTTCATAGCCACTCTCCTGTAGCTGTCTGTCTCCACAGCTCTCTCCAGATGCTGCTCTCTTTACAGACTTTTCATTTGGGGTCTCTCTTTAGGGTCAATGCACACGATACGTATTATGAGTATTTGCACGCGGCAAAACCGCAGTGTAATACAGTACTAGCATAGTTAATGAGATTCTAGGAAATCTCCTGTGCACACTGCAGTATTTTTCTGCACGTAAATTGACCTGCGGTGCGGATTTTAAAATCTGCAGCATGTCAATTTCTTGCATCTCCGCTTGCGAATTGTAGATAGCTAGTGCTGAGGAAAATTTCAGCATGAAAATGTGAAAAAATGCACAGAAAAACGTGTGATTAGGTGCAGCTTTTACCTGCAAATTTCCTGCGTATTGCTGCGGTTTTGGTGCGTATTTTCCGCAGCAAAATACGCAACGTGTGCATGTGGCCTCTCCTTTCATGAGTCTCTCTGCAGTCTCCCTCCATTTAGTCTACTTTCACACGAGCGTATCAGATTCACGCGCATAAAAAACTCGCGTGAATCTGTTCCGTGTGTGTTGCGTTATGCATCAGTGGGCTTTGCGAGTGGCATGCGTTTTTCATGCACTCGCAAAGCACATCTATTTATTTTTATTTTTCCAAATGAATTGATGCGTAAATCACGCACCGCACACAGATGTGCATCCATGTGCGGTGCATGGTTTTCACCCACCCATTGACTTCAATGGGCGCGTAGGTGCGTGAAAATGCACCAATATAGGACATGCAGTGAGTTTCACGCAACGGACTCTCGCTGCGTGGAAAGTCACGCATGTGTGAATGGCCCCATTGAAATCAATGGGTCCGTGTGCTGTGCGTGATTTCCATGCGCAGCACATGGACGGGATTCACGCTCGTCTGAATGGCACCTTACTCTCCTGTCTGCTCCTCCTCGCAGCCGCTCCTCCCTGTCAGCAGACCGCTCCCTCTCCTTCTGCTGCTTTCTGGGCATGCTCAGTATAATGTTTTAAATGACTCATTTAGTAATAATAATCCTTCTACACATCTCATTGATGACAAACTACAGTTACAGTATACAAAGTACAGGAGAATACAGTTTACTCCGACTACAATTCCTACATCCCAGCCATGTTTACTCCTCATACATATATATTTCTATACCTAAATCATTCAGCCTGATAAGGTTCCTTGCTGCCCAAATAGATAGAACAGATTATCATACACAAGTCCAAAGTCTGAGATAGTTTTGCACAGCGCAAATGCTAGCAAATAGAATATTTGCCCTGGTCTACATCTTGACCATGCATGGGTCTCACTGAATAGTGAATGGAGTCAGTGCACATGTACAGGGGTAATGGGGGGGGAAGGGGGTGCTCCTTCTCCGTTAGACTACTGGATAGTAAGTAACCAATTGAAACTTATTTTTGTGCAGTGGACCAATGGAAGTGACGTCAGACGCCGATCATTTTTATACTATTGGCGAGCGCAGCAGCTCCTCTTTGTTTCCTTGTCCCCTGATGACACCGGTTTGTCTGGGGAAACATGTCGGGTGGATCCATATTTGAATTATAGATAAAGCGCTATTAGTGCCGACTGCAGGGGCACCATATTAGACTGTTTATAGTGTGGCCACAATCTGCTCTACAAGACTATTGTGAATTATCTGCAGCCTTCCCTGTTTAGAGCATTCCATACAGTCCTGGCTATCCTGGTAGCGTGACCCAGCAGGGCATCAATCATAGGCTGTTTATGATTTTCTTGAAATTAGAAGCAATATTTGTTAGTTGGGGTCAGCACTGGGCATAGTTACTAAAGGCCCTCATACACATTAGATTAATGTTTGCCAAACCAGCTGATTTGGGGGGGGGGGGGGACTGGCCAACCATCTAACCCATATCGGCTCCTATGTTGTTGGGGGGGGGGGAGAAGAATCGGGCATGTTAAATTTCAACGCCCGATCCTTCTGTTCTCCAGGGAAATAAGGTGCCGCCAGAGGTGTCTTGGCAGCGGCTACTGAGCGTGCCGGTGTATGAACCGAGCAAGCATGTGTATGAGAAATCTGTTTGGAACAGCTGTCAGCTTTTCGGACGATAGCTATTGAAAGGGTATGGTCTCCTTAAGCAGAAGACGATTACAGGTAGTTTTATATACTAGTAATGTGTATCCCAAACTATTTTTAGAATATTAATAAAGTAAAGTTGTATTCTCTAATAGAGGGAACTACAAGTGTTCATCCTTTTTAATTTCTCTAAATAAGTGTTCCCCATTAGAGAATGTTTTCGGGACACGTTATTTGTTTTGTCTCGTCTGCCCACTATAAAGGTCACTTGGGCTCCGGGAACGGTATAAGGCTACAGTATTTGGTCTATCCCTGCATCATTGAAAGTTACATGACATTTGTGCCCTGTACAAAGCAATGGCTTTACCAAGCAAAAGCACAATAAGTAATTTCTGTGGTAAAACAAATGTGCTCTTCTAAATCTACAATATGTAGTACAGAAAGTGCACATGGGAGTGAAGAGGAACTAGGAAATATCTTCATTGTATTTCTTCTCTGTTACAGTAAATGGATGTGGACACATTATCAGTAATGAAGAAAGTGGAACGATAATATCCAAGAACTATCCTGGCACCTATCCAAACTATACCCAGTGTTCAGTGACGATCCGGGTACCGATGGGTAAAAGTCTGTATGTGAAGCTGGCAGACCTGGATATAGAATCCCAAGACTGTGAATCTGCTTATCTTAAAATCTACAAGGGATCATCCGATGAGGAAGTTGGTGAGTTGACAAAATAAAATGGACTGTACCACCTGTTTATTATACTGCTTGAGACGTGACCGGAATCAAAGTAATCTTCTGCCAATTTACCTCCTATAATATACAAGATACCATATTGTTTCCCTAGAAAGGACCAGTAGTTGTAAATGGCCTTGAAATGGAAGATCCCAAATCACAATTGATAATTTCCTCCTTTTCTGGCGTAAAAATACAAGCAATGACAGGTTGCTAGGACCTTTTCAGCGGTTTTTTGTTTTTTTTACAGTGCTTTGGAATATGTTGGTGCTATATAAATGACTATTCTTATGACTGCTGCCGCTGTCGTTGTTACTAATATTATACTGGCACTTTATCTTCACATCTGCATCAGAGCCTCAGTCACACACTCCATCACATTTGATGGGAAGAATAGCGGTTCATGCAGCGCAATATTTTCCTTCAAAACAACGAACACCACGACGAAGCCTAATGAAAGTCAGTGGAGTCAATCATGGGCTGGTGGGATCCACCATAAGGTGGTTCCCGCACTGTCGTGGTTTCCATTATAAACAGAAACCACAACACAGATGTAAACAGAGCTGTAAGATCCTATTACTCGGCCCGATATGGGACGTGAAAAAGCGCCGATCAACGAGGCAGCTCGTTGATCGTTGCTCATTTGCTCCTTTCACAAGGAGCAAAGATCAGTAATGTATGGGAAGGAGCGATTGTTACTACGATCGCTCGTCCGCATACATTTCCATCATACACAGGGATGTGCTGCCAACAACGATAATATTTCTTGCTGCATAAACGATACAATCATCCGATGAACGAGCTGATCGTTGCCTGTTTACACAGGGCAATGAGCAATGATCCGGAATGAGCATTCATATACTGTAAATGCTCATTTGCCTGATCATTGGCCCGTGTAAAAGGGCCTTTAGATAGATGCACTTCTGAAACTACTTGCATCAGTCTACTATGTCTACTTAGCCGTCTCTCGTTCAGTAAACTCTGAGGGGATTACAGATTAATTATGTTATCTCTCTTACAATTAATTAACGGTTAACAGGTTGGGTTGTGGAGCTTAAAGAGTCTGAGCATATGTCCTCTTACCCTTAATGACCTCTGTTTTCTGTTGTGCGTGCCTTATTCTTTCTTCAGTCTGAGCTTCTCCAAACAGCTGTTCACGTCACAAGATATTAGCATAAGGACAATGTTTTTACACCTTGTGGCATGTTGGCTGTACAACCCCCGTTCTCTTTGAGGATGGACATTGGAGTTCATCATGTTTCGCCCTTGAATTATTATTCTGACATCATGGACCATGACACACTTCTTGAACATAGGTTTTTTTTTTCTAGACCCCATGAACAGGTTTGTGGCTTGGTACATTTGGTTGTATTAAGCTGGCCATGTAACAAGCCATGATAATTAACGGCTATCATATTTACAGTATGGAACTAAAAAAAGTGAAACCAATTTGAGAGCGTTTCAATCTTGTTAAAAAATAAATAAAATAACAACCGCTAATCAATAGATTGTGAAAATATGCAAATAAAGGATATTTGCAATAATTATATTTGTCTCTAATGACCAATATCCATGTAATATTGGGACGCTGTTTAAAGAGGCTCTGTCACCAGATTCTCAAATCCCTATCCTATTGCATGTGATCGGCGTTGCAATGTAGATCACAGTAACGTTATGAGCTATTTTATACATATATATGCAAATGAGCTTTGAAATGGACAATTGGGCGTTTTTTTTTTCGTTATGTCCAACTGGGCGTGTATTGTTTTTAACTGGGCGTGTTTACGTGTATGACGCTGACCAATCAGTGACCAGTCAGCGTCATACACTGCTCTCCATTCATTTACACAGCAGCGATGTGCAGCCACATAAACAGAGATTAACGTTAATCAAGTGTCCTGATAATGAATACACATGAAATCCAGCCTGGACGTCATGTGTACTCAGAATCCTGACACTTCTGACTCTTTTCTTTGAGTTTTTCAGCAAGGGAAACAATCTCGTTTACCTCCGTAATCTCGCGAGATTACGCGTGGCTTGCTGGAATCTCACAGAAAAGATTCAGAAGTGTCAGGATTCTGAATACACGTGGTCATGTGTATTCATTATCAGGACACTTGATTAACGTTAATCTCTGTGTATGTGGCTGCACATCGCTGCTGTGTAAATGAATAGAGAGGAGTGTATGACGCTGACTGGTCACTGATTGGTCAGCGTCATACACGTAAACACGCCCAGTTAAAAACACAATACACGCCCAGTTGGACATAACGAAAAAAAAAATGCCCAATTGTCCATTTCAAATCCCATTTGCATATATATAAAATAGCTCATAACTTGGCCAAAAATGAACGTTTTAAAAAAACCAAAAAAAAACGTTACTGTTATCTACATTGCAGCGCCGATCACATCCAATAGGAGATAGGGATTTGAGAATCTGGTGACCGAGCCTCTTTAAGAAGGCCGAAAGTTGTGTTGAGATTTAGATTCACTTTAAAGGGAATGTGTCGCTAGAATTTTTATTTTATTTTTTTCAGTTAAACAATTAGTATTTAAGTGATAACACATTGTTTTTAACTTTTTTAATTTTTTCACAAGTCAGGATATATTATAAATTAGATTCTAGTTTATAACATTTCCATGTGCTGGGCACTAGAGGGAGCGGTTCCCAAAATTGCAGCATGGTCAATGTGGTAAAGCAACCTCATAGCTTTATGCTGCAAATTTGGGGTAGACACACTCTCTCTAGTGTCCTCACACAATCCCCCCTCGATTATTCTGGCTAGTGCCAGGAGAAGGAAGGGTTTGAATGTCTTCAAACCTCCTACACTGTGTGCCGCCATTTTCTGAGCGACTGCACAGTGTAGGAGGATTAGATACAGGGCTCAGCAGACAGTATCACATGAACATAATACACACATCACATACACACACAAACATAAATAACCTGCCTCCGCTGGTCTACGCTCCTCTTCCTTGCGCCTTCGCTTCGTTGAACATATGGCCGGAAGCCGTGGCCGGAAGTCGTCATCTTACTGTCCGGCCGCGGCTTCTGGTCCACATGAAAATGCCGCCAGATTTCGCTCTAGGAACGAGCTTCGTATTGGTCTGTGTGGGAGCGGCGCATGCGGCGTTCCCACACAGACGGCGCACGCTTCTGAGAATGGAACGGCTCCTGTTCGCATTCTCTATGGGGTTGTATGTGCCGTATTCCATCTCTGTATGTGTCGTTAATCGACACATACAGAGATGGAAAAAAAATGGCAGCCCCCATAGAGAATTAAACGTAAAAATACATTAAAAAGTAAAAAATGAGAACACCATTAAATAAAATTTTTGTTAATATTATATTAAAAGCAATATGATAAAAAATAAAAATTATGACCCCCTTCCCTTTAAATACCCAAAGTGTATTAAACTGTAAACTAAGCTGTGTAGCAAATCCTGTCTGAAGAGACCGAGGAGGTGACAACTCTGCATATTTGCAGCGGGCAACCATTAGTTATTGTCTTCCTTCAGCTTTTGCCCCTTTTGCTTTCTTTCATCCTCCATCCTCATTATATCTTAAATTGCTTGATCTCTAAAACCAGCCAATAAAGCTGCCTTCATATGTATGAACAAACATTTGTGACCTTGTTCACACAAATCTTGTTGGGTTTAGTTTCTCCAATAATTATCTGTCTAGTGTCCCCTAACCTTTTCCCCAAACTCGCTCTTACGGCCTGTACACACTTAAAATTTTCAAACCACCAGTAAACCATCTGTAGTTTGAATGATCAGGGCCGAGGATCTGATGGTCACTTCGATCAATACGATCCTTGCAACCGGTGGCGTGCAGGAAGTGTCATGGCTTCCTAGCAACGGCTGCTTTGCGAGTCGTGCACTAGGCAACAATGCCGTTTGTAAATAGAAATGTCGTTCTGAGCGGCGTTTACAGATCATGCTGCCGATTAACGCCATAGTTTTATCTTCTGGTCTTGATTCGCACTAAGAGAGTCCTGATATTTGGCCAGCGTACGCAGGGTTTTAGGCCAGAATCACACACCATTATATTGCCGTTTTTGAGTTGAACACAGAAGTGGGCACAAAAAAAAATGGAGATGTCTTTTCTGTATACCTTTCCTTCCTTTTGCATCCACTTGGTTTGTGTATACCGGCACTATATGCACACCGTAGTGATGTGAATGACGTCTCCCTTCTTTCCTCAGATTAAAGATCAGAGGACTGTAAATTGGAATCAATTTGTAATTTACACCTATGTGTTTTGGTGTCTCTAGAGCCACACTCTTCCATATAGACTTGTGATTGTTTATAAAGGTCACCAAGACCGATGTCTGCATTTTTACTTTTGTCCTATTATTACGGGACGTTGTTTTTGTGTCTGTTTTTATGTTGCACCTATTCTTCTGGGATGTTCATGTTTGGGTTAAAGTTCCATTCCTGGACAAATGATGGTTTCCTGTTATTTAGCCTATGCATGATGTAAAGAATCAGAACAAAGGTACGATCACACTAGAATTTGTGTACTGCATTGTGTGTACACAGGGAAGATATGGCCTAACGGATGTTATATGTCTGGTGTATGCCGCTAGAAAAGGAAGCTGGAGTAGACGCACACGTGTTAGAACGCTCAGTGATCTGCTCAACTAATGGATCCCCCTTATATTGCCCAAAAATTCTCTGCTCATGATTTCCATTGCTGCAAACGACATATAGTATTAGTGATGTAGAGGTAGTTCTGGACTTTTAATTGAATTTTGTTATGTATTCTCCAAACAGTTCAGTGTTATGTCCATATTATGGAGGTTTTCTTTATTTTATTATATTATTTTTTTTCTGCTTACTTATGGAAATATTCTGTCTTTTATGTTTATAATGAAGGTTAACTAGATGTTCGATATCACCCTATGTATTAAATTGGTTACTTAATAGTAACTGGTGTCGTGAAGTTTAGCACGAACTTCTAGTGCAGGGGATCTTTATACCGGTCTGGAAGAACAAAGTCCTTGCCTATTTCACCAGAAACCTCTGCACAGTCCTCATGAGCTTTATTGAAGGAAACTAATTGAGTTTTCTGGGGATGAAAAGTTCATCAGTTATGTGTAGCAGCGAGAGCAGTATAAAGAGGTGACTGCTAAGCAGGGGACAGATAAAGGTAGCATTGCCGGTCATGACCAGACTGCCTCTTATCTGTCTCCGACTACGAGTGCCCTAATCCGCTGTGGCTCGCTATAGATTGTGCCTGACACTTTTCTCTTCTCTGTGTCATGGTGGATCTCCTCCAGGGAGGCTGTGTAAGATTTCCATGTAGTTATCATATGTCTAACATATTGCTACAGGTTTGTAAAGCTTCTGGCCTCATTTGAGCCCTTTTTGGGTTCTCCTTTACTAATAACAGTAAGGGAAAAATCCATAATGAAGATTTATGGAGTTGTCATTTTTCCTTACTCCCTCTGGAAAAAGGGGGTTTTATGCTTTTCAATACGAGACTACACCAGTTTATATGTGCTGACCCAGTGGCATTCACAGAATTTTATCAAGGAGAGGCACATGGTACCCTGAGCCCCATAGAGAAGCCTGCCAGATGCTGTAACGTCAACAGTCGGAAGTGGTGGGTCCCACTTTTTATGTCTTTTTATTTAGGACATTCAGCTGGAGATCTGGGGCACAAGTTACGAATGCCCGATGCTGACCAAAACAAAGGAGGAGATTTGCCCTGTTACCACTTCAGTACATAACTAAATTAATGTTTTTCAGCTATAGTACAAATGCACGGTTGTGTTTGAGCCTTTGGCTTTGCTTCTTTCATTTCTATGTGTGACATTCCATGGATTTCGAAGTCCAGACCGATGTGCTGTAGTTTGTTTACTGTGTAACCATGATGCTTGGGAGCATTAGGCCCTGTTCACACAGTTTTTTTTTGCAGCGGAAACCGCGGCAAAAACTGTGCCGGAAAAACGCCCGAAATTGCCTCTTATTGATTTCAATGGGAGGTGGAGGTGTTGTTTTTTTTTTCCCGCAAGCAAAAAAAAAAACGCTTGCGGGAAAAAGACGCGACATGCCCTATCTTGAGGCATTTTACGCCTCAAAAACACCATTGAAAACAATGGTAGACGGAAATAAACGCATTTTTTTACATTATTTTTTACGCGTTTATTGACGCGTTTTCGGCACAAAACGCTAACGGTTATTCCCTTTGTCTGTTGAAGAAATAGGTAAAAAAAGCCTAAAAAATCGCAGCTAAAACCACGTCAGTCACGGCAAAAAACGTGTGTGGTGCAAAACCCGCAGCTGAATTTTCCAGGCAGAATTTTCATACCCTTCGATTTTCCTTACATTCTAATAAGTGATATTTATAAATATGAGAAGACATATCAGTTTATGGCGTAGCTCCTATCAGCCTTATCCCAGTTTACATGTTTTCTATGAAGTTTATGATGTAAAGTCATGAAAAATTAGTCATATAAACGTGCCCTTTTGTTTTGTGGTGTTAATGACATGCACTGCTCTGTTTTTATTGCTGTGATGTTTAGAATGCCTCATGTATTTGACTCTATTTTACAAATAATATATACTATTGCTGCCAGATTCTGTGGTCCTTTACAACCAACCGTTCCACTCATATTATTTCTGGCAGATGGTCAGACTGGCACAAGGTTCCTGCCTGATCTTTGAATGGGACGTTAGCATATTGTAGCGGGGTAAATTCATACTCTCAGAATGCCCTATTGTATGTGTTACTTAAGTAATGTTTTTGTTTCTATTCTAGCTAGCTATTGTGGAAACCAGAACACTGCATCTAAAGAGCTTTACCTCGATACCAACGAAGCCAGGATCCGTTTTGAGAGCAGGCTCCATGTGTCTGGTCGTGGATTTTTAATCAACTTTGCTAGCAGCGATCATCCAGGTATAGAAAGTCGTTCCATTGTATCCTATGCATACAGGATAATTGATGTAATTTTTGTATTTATGCTAATGAGGCTTGCTAAAGTCCAACTGGGCGTGTATTGTGTATGTTACATCTGGGCGTGTTTACTTCTTTTACTAGCTGGGCGTTCTGACGAGAAATATCATCCACTTCTCTACACAACGCCCAGCTTCTGGCAGTGCAGACACAGCCGTGTTCTCGAGAGATCACGCTGTGTCGTCACTCACTTCCTGCCCCAGGTCCTGCATCGTGTCGGACACATCGGCACCAGAGGCTACAGTTGATTCTGCAGCAGCATCGGCGTTTGCAGGTAAGTCGATGTAGCTACTTACCTGCAAACGCTGATGCTGCTGCAGAATCAACTGTAGCCTCTGGTGCCGATGTGTCCGACACGATGCAGGACCTGGGGCAGGAAGTGAGTGACGTCACAGCGTGATCTCTCGAACACGCTGTGTGTCTGCACTGCCAGAAGCTGGGTGTTAACGAACAGAAGTGGATGATGCTGATTCGTCAGCATCATACACTCCAATTCCTAACGCCCAGCTAGTAAAAGAAGTAAAAACGCCCCGATGTACGCACATAATACACGCCCAGTTGGACTTTTACTTTTAAACACACCCACTTGTACTTTTGCAAGCCTCATTTGCATTAATTCAAAAATGGTCATAACTTGGCCAAAAATGCTCGTTTTTTAAAAATAAAAACGTTACTGTAATCTACATTGCAGCGCCGATCTGCTGCAATAGCAGATAGGGGTTGCAAAATCTGGTGACAGAGCCTCTTTAAGTACAACTGTGCGTGTTTTCTCTTATTTCCATTAGAAAGGCTCATTTGCATATATATATATAAAATTGCTCATAACTTGGGCAAAAATGATAGTTTTTCAAAAAAAACAAAACGTTACTGTTATCTACATTGCAGCGCCGATCACATGCAATAGGAGATAGGGAGTGATAATCTGGTGACAGAGCCTCTTTAAAGCTACAGCCGACCATAGACGTGAAGGCTCCATTAGTAACATAGACGATAACTATTATTGTTTACCGTAAATTGTGTAGAACCATTATGCGATTACCCTGCTTAATGTCATTGTAACGTGGATTGTGTTTCTTCTTTGAAAACAGATTTGATCACTTGTTTGGCCCGATCAAACCACTATAAGGAGACTGAATACAGGTAGGATCTTTACATCTTATTTAGTTGACGCCTTTGCGGGACAAAATAAAAACAATAGTTTATCATCAAACTAAAGATTAGTTGAATGTCTGATATCTGCGAACTATTGCGGAATCTAAACCGTTACCTCTGCACAAACCCTAGATAGTATTACGTTAAAGGTGCCCATATACATCAAATGACAGTCAGCCAAACCGACCCACTATCTGATGTGTATGATGGCAGATGTCGGGGAAAAGAAGGATCAGATGGGCATGTTGGATTTCATCATGTCTGATCCTTTATTCCTGCAGGAGATCACGCACCACCAGAGGTGGAACTTGCCTTTCCTATGAGCTTATGTTCTAAAATGAACAGGGACTATGGGCAGTGGATCATACTCTCCTGCATGTGTTTTTATTTAATATTGACTTTACGATCCATATGAGATTTTGGTTATAGTTTACAGAGTTTTGTTTTGTTACATTTGCAGCAGGTTCTGTCCAGCTGGCTGTAGAGATGTTGAAGGGGATATATCGGGGGATGTGAAAGAAGGATATAGAGATGTAAGTATTATTATACTTTTTGTTACACCCATTGTCTAGTTTGGGACTAAATTGCGAAGGATTGGCCAAACCCCAGGAAGCTATTACAATAAATAATAAAAATATAGGCAATACATTCCTGTTAGACTTGAAGTACATCAATTATAGTAGCCTGGAAAGAGTGGTATTCCCCATTCCTGTGTAAATCTAGAATAAAAGGGACATTGAGATATTACACTGAGATCTTATTCTTGAGTCTTAATTTATTCTACATGGTTTTTATTTAACATGTTGACATTGTCTGTAAAGGTGGAGTTTCATTTTAACTCCACTTGTTTACTGATCCTATTGTTGGCAATAGAATGTGAGAAAGTCCAGTAATTGAGTGGTGAGATTTATGTGAAACTCCTCATGTCAAGGTCAGGTAGCTGTGGTAAAATACAGACTCAGTCAGTGGCTTAAATGAAAAGCTTGCAGTACCCACCTGTCATGCTGATACAGTCACCACCCTACCACATGAAGGAAGCGGAGATTAGTGACCTCTAAGATCTCACGTCTCTGTCACCTACTGATTGCTTGGTGTGTCCCAGAAGTCCTTTTGAAGATCTGCAGCTGACTCAAGAAACAAAACAAGAAGCCAGCAGATTGCCACGCCTGACAATTATATATGACTGTGATCAAAATGACATTAGAGCTCTTGGTGCTCTCCTTGTACATACATTGAACTGTCTGGTTTCCCAACAATGGGTGACTGATAATTCATAGTTTCAGTCATTATATAAAGACTTCTGAAGTCATTCAGGACGTTGTACTCTAGGGTTTGCTTTCCAATGTTTTTCCTCATTTATGTAGATGAACACATTTTAGATGCTGCCCTTTTGGAAGGATAGGAGCCGCATGGCGATTTTATCCTTTGATCAAATAGCCATAATTGTCAAAAGCTATCTAAATTTTAAAGAGGCTCTGTCACCACATTATAAGTGGCCTATCTTGTACATGATGTGATCAGCGCTGTAATGTAGATTACAGCAGTGTTTTTTTATTTAGAAAAACGATCATTTTTGACGGAGTTATGACATATTTTAGCTTTATGCGAATGAGTTTCTCAATGGACAACTGGGGGTGTTTTACTATATGACCAAGTGAGCGTTGTGGAGAGAAGTGTATGACACTGACCAATCGGCGTCATAGACTTTTATCCATTAATTTACTCTGCAGATAGCGATATAGCTATATCGTTATGTGCAGCCACATAAACACACACTAACATTACTGCAGTGCCCTGACAATGAATATACATTACCTCCAGCCAGGACGTGATGTGTATTCAGAATCCTGACCACTTCTGTAGCGTCTGTGTGATTTACAGCACAGAGAGATCTCGCTGTGAATGACAGCTTACAGCGTAATCTCGCGAGACTACGCCTGCTATGCTGTAAATCACAGGGAAGTGCAGAGACGTGGTCAGCATTCTGAATACACCACGTCCTGGCTGGAGGTAATGTATATTCATTGTCCGGACACTGCAGTAATGTTAGTGTGTGGGTATGAGGCTGCAGATAACGATATAGCTATATTGCTATCTGCAGTGTAAATGAATGGAGAGAAGTGTATGACGCTGATTGGTCACTGTTTGGTCAGCGTCATACACTCCTCTGTACAACGCCCACTTGGTCAAAAAGTAAAACATGCCCAGTTGTCCATTGCGAAACTCATTAGCATAAAGCTAATATAGGTCATAACTCCGTCAAAAATGATCGTTTTTCTAAATAAAAAACACTGCTGTAATCTACATTACAGCACCGATCACATCATGTACAAGATAGGCCGCTTATAATGTGGTGACAGATTATCTTTAAGATCCAACCAGTACTTCATGCTGCAGACACGCGGATTCCAGCTATAAATATGGTGTAGTTGGGTAAACGTACATTTATTAGTTGCAGTGCGCTACAAGCCTTGTAAAATTCAGAATCCGTAGAGCCGGGAGCCCACTGCTCATAATTACGCTGGACTCCCAAGTTCACAGCGCTCTCAGTGTGCAGCAACTAATAAACTGTAGGCTTACCCAAACTATACCACATAAATCCATAAATGCCCCCATCTGAAATTCGCGAGCCTGCCACTACTACATGCTACTCTCAGAGATGGCAGCATGAAGTAGCTTTACACATTTACATCTCGGGTTACTGTCATTTTAAGGTTATGTTCACTTTTGTTTTTGGCCTACGTTTGGAGTATGCATTAGGGATGCTACTGATGCTTACGGCTAACTCTTTTATAGGCTCTACCGTTGACCTGGCCTTTGCCAAAGAGTGTCTGGTACGTTCAGGTGCTATGCGTCCGCATGCTATCTTTTAATTTCATGCTTTATTGAGGCATCCTGCAAAAAAATAAAATAATACCATGTGGAAGCCTATGGGCAACCTATACAATTGTACGACATACAGTTGCATACGTCATAGCCTTATGTTCGGCGCACGTGTCAGAAGATTTTTTTTCCAATATAATCGCTGAAAGTAAAGCAGAAAATAAGTGTGAACAGAGCCTAACTTGTAATATTGGCAGGATTATCAGCGTTGTTGCCGAGCCAGAATCTTGCCCTATCTTCATTTCAACCTTGTCTGCGATATTCTTTAAAATGACTTATTGTAAATGTCTGTAATTCTGTAACCAGTTACAAAACCGTCATACGGTCTCTGCTTTTGTTAGACTAACTTTCGACTTTAGTAGAAAACAGGGGAAGAAGGTAGGATCCAGCGCTGAGGCGTTAAAATGGAAAACGATTTTCCGAGTTTAATTGTTAAATTCTAAAAAGAAGTCCAGTGTTGAAGTCCAGGGTGTATAAGAAGTTGGGGGAGGGTATCTACAGCCAAGTCTAAGGACACAGCGTTGTCCGAAACGCGTAGGCTTAAGAGGATACCCTCCCCCAACTTCTTATACACCCTGGACTTCAACACTGGACTTCTTTTTAGAATTTAACAATTAAACTCGGAAAATCGTTTTCCATTTTAACGCCTCAGCGCTGGATCCTACCTTCTTCCCCTGTTTTCTACGTGATACTCCGTGTGCCGACACGAGGATCCGGGCGCTATCAACGACACACAGGCGTGTGTCAGGTGAGCTGGAGGATTTTTCTACTTTTTCTTGTTTCGACTTTAGTATCCACACAGGTTTCTTCCTTTATGACTTTTTTACATTATAAAATTTTACGTGGCTTTCAACATGTCTCTTTATCTATTAGAAATGTCACCTGGGGCATAAATTCCATCTATAACTGGTTTGTCTACATAATAACATTTTTAGCAAGACTTAAATGGAACAAATTCTCAGTGTTTGCAGTTTTTCAAGTTTTTTTTTTCACATTCTGTATGAAATAGGATTAGCAGTTTGTGAAAGTTTTGTTTACTACATTTAAAACCTAGTCGCAAGGGCAAAGGCTTGTTGTGTTAACATCTCTAAATTGGCAAAATATTCGCTTAACATCTAATTTTATTCTCTTACGGCTTTTCAGATACTGGTCATGTTGTCATTTTGAACAACTTGTGTTATCTGGCATTCCTAAAGAATTAAAGGGTATTTCCCACCTCTGAATAGTTAATATATATATGTCTTTATTAAAAAAAAAACAGTTGTGTAAGTTTGCAAATACATTATTTTACTTATTTTGCACTGATCACGAGTCTGAAAATAGTCCATTGCTGTATTCGTGCTGTCATTGGAATCAGACAAACAGCCTTAACCCCGTCTTAGTTTTTTCATTTTTGTTTTTTCCTCCCTGCCTTCCAAAAGCAAATATTCTGAGCGCACAGCCCGTGAGCCCGCTCCATTTCCCCCCCCCCCTTAACTGCTACATATACATATACGTGGCATGGGGTTAAGATGGCCATACACATAAGATCAGTCAGAAATGGCCAATTTTAACTATTTCCATTGATCGTTTTTAACTTTTATGTGAACCGTTTGCGATGACCGACTGGTAACTGACTCCACAGCGTTTAAGCAGGAAAATCCAAGCGTATTAGGTGCAGATTTGACCTCTTCTACATTGAAAAGAGTGAAATTTGCAATGAATGTCCAGTACAAAATAAGCATTCTGCGGATTTAAAAATCTGCAGCATGCTCTAATTTCCATGCGAAAAATATTCAGCAGCACGTGGACGAGATTTTTAAAGTCTTATCCACTTGCCTGGAACATTCTTCTGCTGCAAATCCCCTGCAAATCCGGATGGAATATCCGAAATCTGCTATATGTAGTGGGCCTTCGTGTATGGCCAGCTTCAGTTTTTCTTTCAGACACAGCCTTATCAACTTATGGTGCCCATACATATTTAGAGGGGGTGTCCCGACTGTCCACCAACGGCAGTTGTCAAGAAGGTTCTGGCATGTTGGAATTCAATATGGAGATGCAGGAGATAAGCCGAGCATACATTTATATTGGGGAGTCAAACGGCATGTATGGCCCCCTTTAGCTGAGTGCGTATAATGCAGTGGGGCAGTTTGTTTTTTCTACATCGGATTACTGTATAATGCAAATCACCAGAGCAAAATCTGTGCAAACATTGATCCAGCAAGGAATGCTGAGAGCTTTCAGCTCTGAAACCAGCAGAAATGTGTATTGTAGTTCAGAATCCATACAAGATCGGTAATGCAGTGTCCTTTTCAAGTTCCCTATGTAGATCTTTTCTATATATCAAATGTAACGTTGTGCGCAAGAATGGATATTCACTATAAATGACATATATGGCTTTGCTGTTGCGGTATGTTTCATATTAGCCGTTGACTGGTTTAGCATTATGCCACCTGAGTTTTCACATCTCACCAGTCAGAATATTTGGATTTTCCTATCCGGAGATGGATCCCATATTTGCTGATTAGGGCAAAGCTTCATTGACCTCAACCACATACAATCCTAATACAAATACATTGTTGGAGCCAAGAGCATGATAGTGTGAAATGCATTAAAATAGATTCCCATATGCTCGATTGTTTTCATGTGCTGAAAATCATACATTCAGCTCATTCAGCTTTGAGCTGCTTCAGTGGTTAGGAGAGCTGTCCATCTGCAGCTAGTCTGCCTTGTGTATGTGCATCACTGGACAGTTGACAGGCAGACCGGCTGCCTGAGTAATTCAGGTCATCCTCTGTACAGACAGATGTGGCAGGATAGTAGCACCTGTCAGAGGTCAGGCTATCGCCCCACAACAAACACATTCCTGCACAATGTCCTGAGGGCCAGCTATTTATTCATATACCCAAGGTCATTTCTTGGATGTTTCCTCCTCAATCCAGTAATAGATGTACACTTCACTTCCCCTACCCATATTTTATAGTAATATATATTTGTATTATGTTTGTTTCCCATCAGAATAAATTTTTTATTTTTTTTTGGGATGAAGGATTATTCTGATTATAGAACTTGATTTACCATTAATGTTCCAGTAATGATCATCTGCAGAGCAAAACATATCTAATGCGTTTCCATGAATATGAAAATCATTGTCATCAAGTGGAGCTTTCTTTTTTTGTTTTTTTTGCCACATTTGGCTTAGTACCGCTCCATTCATATGAGGCTCCCAGGAATGGCAAGGTAAGCCCGTTCTCCTGATCAGTGGGGGTCCCAGCGGTTGGACCCCACGTATCAGATATATCACCTATCCTTTGGAGAGGCGATGAAAAATTGTTATGGGGAAAACCCTTTAATTAAAAAATAAGAAAACTGGTGTGGTACATAAGAGCATAATTATTATTTTTTTTTTAAAAGTGAATGCAAGATAGGACACTGCCACATGAGGAAAAAGTAAAACCTTGCAGTTTCACCACTATTTTGCTGTGATTTTCTAAAATAAGCAGCTCTAGGATTTGTTCTTGGATTCACTTCTACATATAAGTACGTACCACTTCTTCTAAAAAGCGCAATTGTTTATTTACATGAGCTTTTCATTTGAGGGATTTTCCAATTAAACTCATTGATGGCCTATCCATAAGATAGGCCATCAATGTGAGATCAAAGAGGGTCTGATCCCCAGAACCCCCAAATGATCAACAAAACGAAGAGCCTGCGGTACTCCAGTGAGCGCCGTGTCCCCTTCAATGTTTACCCATCACTGTGTAGTGTCCATATGTGCGGCTGTCACTGGTACGTGCAGGTTTAAGCCACCTTGTGGGAACAGAATTAAGCCCTATTTGTCCCTTGATCCCCAATAAGCAGAAGGAAGGAGTCGCTGAACCACCTTTCATGCTGCATTGTAAAACATGGCAAGCCTCCTCTGTAGAATGTTTGTGCCACTGTGTATACTGTATGAAGAACAGATGGCCTTGTCACTATCTACTGCTTCTCTTTTGTAGGGTACAAGGGTCTGTTAGGTTTCGAAAAATCAAAAGGGGGTACAGATGCTAAACATTTACTTTAATAATTCGATTTTTCTCAAAATTGGTAGCAAAAGAACAGCACTAACGTTTAAAAGTGACTCTAAGGCCGGTCACACATTCAAGATTTGATCCAAATTTCAGAGTGGATTCTGTACCAAAATCAGTATGACATAGACCTCTGCCTCGCAATAGAAAATTTCCTTGCAGATTTTATTCTTTGTCGTGGCAAAAAAGCAATAAATAGGGGCATTGACCGGAGCTAATCCAAGTGTGGATCACACCGCACATCTGCGGAAGAAATCGGGGGCAGGAGTGTCAGCCTTGATTCCTCTAGTAAATACAAAATCCGACACTTCTGAACTGAGCCTTAATGTATGTTGTCGGATTTGCCATAGGGTAGACCGGATCCGCAGCAGAAATGCAAGGCTGACATCCTATGTCGTGGATCCGCACGAGAATAAGCCTCATTCACTGGGGCTAATCGGTCATTTTTTTTTTTCCCATGAAGAATCCATGGAAAGGAGTAGCATGCTGCTTATTCTCGCGGATCATGTTTCGCAGGATTTTTTTTTTGTAATGCTGCTTGTGAACATGGTTACAGAAACCTCCAATCACATGCGTGGAATGCAGATTGTCATCGGATTTGGCACAGAATCGGTGTTAAAATTCATGTCAAACACTGAACGTGTCAATGGGACCGAATTCAATTTACTTTGCCTAAAGGACTTCTTGTTATGGCTTCTTGTTTAGGCATATGTTGTCCGTAAAGTGCAGTAATCTGCTTCATAGGCAAATTAGCGGTGCACGTTGCTATTTTTCTGTGATGTCTGCTAATGTAACGGCCTGTCGTTTTCAGGCTTTGTACAAACCGGTTACGGGGAAAATAAAATTGGCTGCAACTTTTTGATCTTAAGGGGAACCTGTCGCTTTAGACATTCTGTCCTATCTGGAGACCGCATTTATAGAGCAGGAGGAGCTGAGCAGATTGATCTATAGTTTTGTGCAAAGAACTGGATAACGTGTAATTTTTACATTTATATCCCGGTTCTCTTTTAGTTAATAATACATCGTGCTGCTTATAACTGAACACTTTTTTTTTTCCCCCTTTTTCTTATTTTTGCAGACTTCGCTACTTTGCAAAGCGGCAATTCATGCTGGAGTTATTGCGGATGAACTTGGGGGTCAGATTCATCTCACCCATTACAAAGGTGCAAGCCGATACAGGGGGGTCCTGGCCAATGGAATCTTTTCAAAAGAGTAAGTTAATGATGTCACTGTTGTATACTAAATCAAAAACTTCACTGCTTCTACCTTCTCAAACTCATCAGTGTAACAGCTGACCTGTACGTCAAGAAGATCGAACGGATATAGCTATAAGTTGACAGTTGTTCTCAGACTAGGAAATGTCTGTCTTCATTTATTTTTTTTTAAGCCAGATTTTTAGCTGAATTTCCATGACATGGTAAAGTGCAGGGCCGCCTGTAAGCGTAAGTTGTAATGATATAGCCACGTTCTGAATGGCTGCTTTACTGTGTAGCCCTGACCTTGTCACTCTGAAGTAATTAGCCATCCCCTTCTAGTATGTGGGCACACCATAATATCCTCTTTCATAGGCCCATAATGGGCATTGTCATTGTTGGGGGGTCAAATGCTAGAGCGTTGTTTAAATGAAGGGAGGTAAATGCAATTTCACAAGCTAGAATGAATTCTGTTCTCCGGAAGGGCAGCTTGTTGTCACGTTTAACATAGATATTTCTGGCCGTATATATTTTCAGTGTATTAGTCACTAAATCAACCTTTGCTTGCGCAGTGTCACAGTTTTACTAATACTCCATTACAGACACATTATTTTGTCACTATTGGAACAGTACATCTATAAAGTGCTGAACAGAGCTGAGTTTGTCACCTGCCGCAAATTATTGTGAACTCCATGTTGTGTGGTTTTATTTAAAAGGTATGCTAATCGAGGAAATAGGAGAGACTCTTGTTTACAATCTCCATAAATAAGCTGTAGTGGAGAATGAATACAATGTGGCTCAAAGACCCAGCCTGTCCATGCATTACATGGACAGGCCACTGACTTCCATAGGCACCATGTAATGCTTCAATTTGTCTGGGGTGGCACTACAGGAAAATGAAACCTATTTATTTTATTAAATTATATGTCGCTGCCATATTCTGTAGTGCTGTACAGAGATTGTCACCTCATCGGTCTCTGTCCCCAAAGGGACTCACAATCTCTAAATTCCAAATGAACCTATTCGTATTTTTGGGGCATGGGAGGAAATTCCCGCAAACACGGAGAGAACATAGAAAATCCACACAGATGCTGTCGTTGCCAAAAGCTGACGGCTGGGGGTCCCTGCAGTGGGACCTGTAATCAGCCTATTTTCAAGGCAATCTTCGAAAGTATTGCCCGAATGGACAACTCCTTTTAAGATTTACTACATTTATGCAGTAGATATCACAATTGAGCACAGTAGATTAAAGAATTTGACAACTCTATATGCAGTATTCACATTAAAAACAAATCTCTTTATACTAATTTGGTTAAAAAATAATTTTTCTTCATCTTGTCACTTGACTGAAGAGCATATTGGTCTGACTCCAATTTCAAAAGACACTGGTTTGGCAACAGCTGTTGAATCACCACAAGATGGCACTGTAAATGCTACCCCCTAAAAACTGAATAAACATGATTATGATCCGTGACGCTGTGAAGACTCTACACAAACATACACAGGGCAAAGGCCTCTGAAACGAAAGAAAAGCCTTGTTCAATGATCATCTGTCATCTGTGGTGGAGACACTGATAGGAGCAGCACTTTGTACCCCTGTCAGATAATGAGATTACCCGCCTTGTGAAAGAATGCGCTGTCTAGCTGCTGCTAATCACTTTTCCCCCTTTGTTTTTTCTCACAGCGGCTCACTTTCAGATCGGAGATTTGTGTTTAACAGCCTTGGTAAGAATACCGCACTGTAAACGTCTGAATGTGTCTTTGTGTTTGAACTTGCGTTCATTGCCGGTCAGAATTCACCTTAAGGGTCAGTTTACACGTTACGTAAATACTGCGGATTTTCCGCAACGGATTTCGTTGCGTAAAATCAGAACAAAATACAGTAGCAGCAAAGTGGATGAGATAAAACAAATGTCATCCACACGCTGCGTCAATACTGACTGGAAAAAACGCTCAGAAATTAACCTGCGGTGCAGAATTTTATTCTTCAGCATGTCAATTGTATTTGCATAAATGCTGCTTATTTGTTGCGTGTTTTCTGCATTGAATTCAATGGGGAGGTAAAACCTGCAATGAATAGCAGTTGCGTTTTTTTGTGGCGGGTTCACAGCGATTCCGCCGCAAAAAACGCAACTCTGCAAAAATAAAATCTTGTACTTATCCAGGTGTCTGTGTTTCTTCTTCCAGGCCGGCCTCCTGGAATGACGCTTCATCCCATGTGACTGCCGCTGCAGCCAATCACAGGCTGCAGCGGTCTCCTGGGATGAAACGTCATCCCAGAAGGCCGGCCTGCTAGCAGGCCAGCTAAGTGCTGCAGTATTCCGCAGCGGACATTCCAGGCGAAAAACTGCACCATTGTTTTTGGTGCGGTTTTTCTTAAAAATTCCGTCCCCATATCCGCCCTGTGTGAACTCAGCCAAATAGTGAACTTTCCCACGTGCTAGTACAGTACAGTCTAAATGTAACAATAGGGTCACCAAACCTGTCAATTAGATTACACAGATGTATACATGACCCTTAGGATATGTGCACACGTAGTGTTTTCAGACGTATTTCGGGGGGTTTATGCCTCGAAAAACGCCTGAAAAAATGGAAGCAGAACGCCTACAAACATTTGCCCATTGATTTCAATGGGAAATACGGCATTCTGTTCCGACGGGCATTTTTTACGCCTCATTTTCAAAAAACGGCATGTAAAAAGCCTGCGAAAAAGAAGTGCATGTCACTTTTTGAGCCGTTTTTCATTAATTCTATAGAAAAACATCTCCAAAAACGGCCTCGAAAAATGCGAGTGGCTTAAAAAACGTCTGAAAAACCGGGAGCTGTGTTCCCTTGAAAACCAGCTCCGTATTTTCAGATGTTTTTGAGTTTGCGTGTGTACATACCCCTAGGCAGAATGCACACGTAGTGTATTATGTGCAGTAAAACGGCAGCGTAATACAGAACCAGCAAATTATGAGATTCCAGGCAATCTCATGTCCATGCTGTGGTATTTTTCGGGACGTAAATTGACCTGCGGTGCGTATTCTCGAAACTGCAGTATGTCAATTTTTCTCGCAATTCCGCTTGTGAATTCTATCCCTATAGTTCTAAAGAAATACGCAGCAAAACGCGCAGCATGAAAACGCAGCTATTTTTGCAGCAAAACGTAAAAACCGCAAAGAAGTACGAATCAAAAAAAGTGTCAAATTTCTTGCTGTTTTGCGGCATATATTCTGCAGCAAAATACGCAACGTGTGCATGTCGCCTTAAAGGGAACTATTGTGTTTTTGTTTTTTAAGTGCGAGATAGATAGGATTGAAAACCAAATATATATATATATATATATATATATATATATATGGTGTATAGTGTGGTTTGGTTTTTTTATTCGAGTAATTGTTGCGTGAAGTTAGAGACCCTATGCCACCACTACTATACCCTTATGAAAACAAATTTGTGAAGGTGACCTTATGTAGGGATGACCACGTAGTACATAGGGGCCCCGTGCAGGAACTGTATATGGGCCCTTTGCTCTCGAATAGCTCAGCATAGAGCAACCCCTTCAATCTCTCTAACAATCAACCAGTAATTCTGAGCTATAAAATTCATTAGGTCAGTCTCTTACATACACTATGAAGTTGCTTTTAAGGGGAGGATGGGCCCCTATGCAGCTGCACAAATTGCACATTCAATACGTCCACCCCTGGTCTTCTTCTATTTGAAATATACTTCATTATTAGATTAGTATTTATGAAGTAATTCGCTTTGTATGGCAAAGAAAAGTGTAAGACTTTGAGAAATCAGTCACCCGAGGTCAGAACGCATCTGCAGCTGTTATGTAAAATATCCAGCTTGTTGAGGCAATGTGTGAAGGTTACATAAATTCCACATTCTGAGTCTGCCTTCAGGGCTGCCCATTCTGATGTACCGTCCTAGATTCACCCTAATGCACAGATGTAGAATGTAGATCTGGCTTTATATACAGTGAGGTTATATCTATAATATATACTGGCTAGCTTTTCTTGCATGGCGAGATTGGGGAGTGGTTACAAAGAGCTTCTCAGTCTGGAGGACCTGTCCTGCATTCTGCAACCCATTCAATTTGAATAAGCACTGTGTAATGCCTAAGCTGGCCATACATTTTATATAGCCGTCGACCGAACGCTCGTCTGACCGACCGATTTATTATCCGCCCGGCACCTCCATCCACATGCAAAGCCGTTGCGAGACTCATCTTAGCCAGGCTTATTTAATAACAAACAAAAGGATCGGGCATTTTGAAATTCAACATACCCGACATCTGCCATCAGGGAGAGTTGGGACGCCGCCATACACATTAGATGGTTGGCCAGTACTGACTAAATCAGCAGGTTCGGCCAACATGCATCTGTGTTTTGGCCAGCCTTGGTTTCTCCTGTGGTAGCGCTGCAGGGAAATTGAACATGTGCTTACAGGTTTCCCCACAGATTACAGCTGACCGCTGGGGGTCCCAGCAGGGTGGAACTTTGATCTGCTTATTGACAGGGGACTCTTCTAAGGGTGTGTTCACATCAGCGTTCGGTTCTGTTGATGGGTTCCATCAGACCTTTCCTTCTGAGGAACCCATCAATGGAAAGGCAAACTGAAACCATAGCTTACCGTTAGCATTACCATAGCGCAGTCGACTGGGCTATTAACGACAAAAAAAACGGAAACCTTACGGAACAGACAAGCGGAAACCATTAGCAACGGAAGCGACTGTTTCCGTTTGCCTTTCTGTTGATGGGTTCCCCTGACGGAAAGGTCTGACTGCACCCAACGCTGATGTGAACAGGTCCTATCAAGTAGGGATTCTTCAAAGCAGATAACCCCTTTCAGGCCTCATACACATGACCGTATGTATCCACAAAAAGTGTATCTGCAAATCCGGACCGTAAAATTACTTGTCCTAAGTCCTTGCAGTCTAGAGTTGCGACCCCCCCCCCCACCCCCCCACCCCCCACCGATCTGTCTTCATCGCGGTCGTGTGCATGAGGCCATAGAAAGCAATGGGTCTCCAATTTATCCTGCAAAAATGCGGATAAATTGCGGCTGCAAATGTACGGTCGTGTGCATGGGGCCTTAACATGAGGCCAAAATTACCATACAACACTTACCCGGCTTTAATATTTTCAGGGTTATACATACCCTTATTAGTATCCTCACCTGTCAAGATACTATGGTTTCTTATGACCTTTAATTTTTTTATCAAATGGCTAATGTCACTACATACATAATGTGTGGCACCCCCTTTTGAGCAAGTTGTCTAGTCATAAATTGACCATGAGTGAATTAATAAGATGATCAAGAGCCGCTATTTCTGGGGTTATGTTTAGAATATGTGGATGTGTTGTCAGATGTGGCTTCACACCAACATTTTTTCCTGCAATTTTTTTAGGGCCATTAGCCAAGGCTATTTAGCGTGACTCTAAGGCCTCATGCACACGACCGTAGTGGTGTGCACGGCCCGTGATTTGTGGCTCGGATGGCTATGGAGTGTCATCCGCGGGCCACCCGCAAATCGCGGGGCATGCACATGGCATTGTGCATTCATTTCAATGAGCCTGGACAATGCATGGAAACCATGGTCCTGTGCAAGGGCCCATAGAAATGAATGGGACCGCAATTCACCCGCAGATTTGTGGGTGAATTGCGGCCGCAAAAACACGTTCGTGTGCATGGGGCCTAACAGCAAGTAAAGAGCTTTATTTTTTACAACACTTTGTTTTTCTATTCAGATTGCAGCACTTCGCTTACTGAAGGCCGTGGAGCAGACAAATTTTCAGCTACCTCATCCTGGGAGTGGAGCAGTGAGACTGGTGAAATTATACAATGGTCTCCTGGAAAGGCACAGCTTAACACTCCAGGCATATCTTGGGCGTCAAGTCATCAGTCTGACCGTGAATGGCTAGAGATTGATTTGGGAGACAAAAAGAAAATAACTGGTAAGTCCCATCGCTGTGGATAAAGCAAGGCGCTTCTACTCCATCACTTGTTCTACAGTGGCTAGCCTTCAGACATTACATAGCTGCTGGTGAAAAGACCCCTATGATCCCTGACTCCTCTATTAGCATGCAAGTTCAGGCCAGTTAAGCAGGTTAATAATTGGGTGAGGTGGTGTTACTTCTCATTAGGATAAACAAAGTAAAATCCAAACTTTCAGAGCATCTTTTCTTATAACTCTGCATTGTGCCGTTCCTTTGCTTTTCCTCCTGGAATCGTGTCACTAAATTGACAACTAGGTGTTACTATTCCCCTTGTCAATTGGGCTTGTACCTACAGTCTTTCATTGTCCAATCCGTGCTGACCGTGTTGGTGTTTAGTAATATGCCCCAATGACCAGGGGAAATCTAGCCTACAGTTGTCGATATATTCATACGTTTTCAGTAGGAATAACAAATGCCACCACATAGAATTGTTTTTTTTATGGGGAATAAAATTGTTTACTTCTCACAGGAGAGCTGACATGTCTTTCAATTGTTGGTTAATTCCATTGCAATTGGGATGTAGAGACAATTATGAAATGTCTATGGCCAGCTTTCGTGAATAATAGGGAAATGTATTTTTCACAGCTTTGTTAATAGCTTTCTGCATGATGAAACTCCCTGAATTTCCACTTAAATACACTTCTACATTGTTATACTATATATATAAATATATATATATATATATATATATATATATATATATATATATACACACACAGTGAAGGAAATAAGTATTTGATCCCTTGCTGATTTTGTAAGTTTGCCCACTGTCACAGTCATGAACAGTCTAGAATTTTTAGGCTAGGTTTATTTTACCAGTGAGAGATAGATTATAAAAAAATAAAATAAAATCACATTGTCAAAATTATATATATTTATTTGCATTGTGCACAGAGAAATAAGTATTTGATCCCTTTGGCAAACAAGACTTAATACTTGGTGGCAAAACCCTTGTTGGCAAGCACAGCAGTCAGACGTTTTTAGTAGTTGATGATGAGGTTTGCACACATGATAGATGTAATTTTGGCCCACTCCTCTTTGCAGATCATCTGTTAATCATTAAGATTTCGAGGCTGTCACTTGGCAACTCGGATCTTCAGCTCCCTCCATAAGTTTTCGATGGGATTAAGGTCTGGAGACTGGCTAGGCCACTCCATGACCTTAATGTGCTTCTTTTTGAGCCACTCCTTTGTTGCCTTGGCTGTATGTTTCGGGTCATTGTCGTGCTGGAAGACCCAGCCACGAGCCATTTTTAATGTCCTGGTGGAGGGAAGGAGGTTGTCACTCAGGATTTGACGGTACATGGCTCCATCCATTCTCCCATTGATGCGGTGAAGTAGTCCTGTGCCCTTAGCAGAGAAACACCCCCAAAACATAATGTTTCCACCTCCATGCTTGACAGTGGGGACGGTGTTCTTTGGGTCATAGGCAGCATTTCTCGTCCTCCAAACACGGCGAGTTGAGTTAATGCCAAAGAGCTCAATTTTAGTCTCATCTGACCCCAGCACCTTCTCCCAATCACTCTCAGAATCATCCAGATGTTCATTTGCAAACTTCAGACGGGCCTGTACATGTGCCTTCTTGAGCAGGGGGACCTTGCGGGCACTGCAGGATTTTAATCCATTACAGCGTAATGTGTTACCAATGGTTTTCTTTGTGACTGTGGTCCCAGCTGCCTTGAGATCATTAACAAGTTCCCCCCGTGTAGTTTTTGGCTGAGCTCTCACCTTCCTCAGGATCAAGGATACCCCACGAGGTGAGATTTTGCATGGAGCCCCAGATCGATGTCGATTGACAGTCATTTTGTATGTCTTCCATTTTCTTACTATTGCACCAACAGTTGTCTCCTTCTCACCCAGCGTCTTACTTATGGTTTTGTAGCCCATTCCAGCCTTGTGCAGGTCTATGATCTTGTCCCTGACATCCTTAGAAAGCTCTTTGGTCTTGCCCATGTTGTAGAGGTTAGAGTCAGACTGATTAATTGAGTCTGTGGACAGGAATCTTTTATACAGGTGACCATGTAAGACAGCTGTCTTTAATGCAGGCACCAAGTTGATTTGGAGCGTGTAACTGGTCTGGAGGAGGCTGAACTCTTAATGGTTAGTAGGGGATCAAATACTTATTTCTCTGTGCACAATGCAAATAATTTTTTTTTAATATAATCTATCTCTCAATATATATATATATATTTTCTGTTTTTTAAACTGTTATTCATTCATTACATTACTGATGTTTGGCCATGGGCCCTTTTTCCTGGATATTAACACTTCATAGTCTCTTGTTTTGCATCTGATTTGTTCTAGGTCTTGTAACTACAGGATCCACATTGCCAAACTTTAACTTTTACGTGAAATCTTATATCATTAGCTATAAAAGGGATGGATCCAAGTGGCGGAGTTACAAGGGAGCACTGAGCAGTGAAGAAAAGGTGAACCCTCATTTCTGAAGACTTACTTGGAAACACTTTTTCGCCCCTTAACACAAAGTGACGTACATATACTTCAGGGTGATAACAGCTGCAGGGCATGAACGATAACCAGCAGGAGGGTGGCTGCTATTGAGACAGCTGCACTTCTAGACTAGCGCTTGGGGAGAACAACAATCCCAGCCTTTTAACTACTTGGGCACCAATTAATATTGTTTGCGCTGGTGTCAAAGAGAGGGGGTTCGCTTTGTCTTGTCTAGCATTTTATTTGCCGGGACTGACAAAGGCACAAGATCTGTCCAGTAATAATGCCTTATGGGGCACACCTTTAAGGCGTTCACCTGACCATTATATTATGTGCAAATGTAAAAGTGACAACCGGTCCACTAACAAATCTACATCTAGCCATACACCTAAAATAGCTGGCCGTCCTCACCCCCGACCTCCCCACAAACATGCACAGCCGAGTTTGCATGCTTATTTCAAGGGGCGGGGGGGGGGGGGGGGGCACAAGCCACTGCCAGACACTTCTGATCTCAGAAAATCCAAGTTCTATTTGGGTCCTGACCTGCCTAAAAAAAATAATTGCAGGATCCATACTTTCAGAAGAAACAGAGCTTTAATATTTCTTGAGGTGGCAATTTATTATTGAAGAATATTTTTATTGTCCGCATATGCTTCATCATACCATATTATTCATGTTTTACTTGTATCTTTTTTAAGGTGTTGGAGGGCAACTCAAACTTTCAGGATCATAGTCGTAACAACTTCATTCCTCCAGTTGTTGCTCGGGTTGTTCGCATAATCCCGCGGACCTGGAACCAAAGGATAGCTCTGAAGGTGGAACTCATGGGATGTGTACTTGCACAGAGTATGTATAAATGTCACTTGTTCTGTTTGTACATGTCACCATATTCATCCATCAGCTAATGCACTCATGGTCTGGGGACTCCTCTAAAGAGAAATGCAAGAAAAATTTCCCGTTTTTCTTTTTTTTAAATAACCTTTTCAGTAATATGTTGCAGCACTCGTTGAATTAGTGAATGTTTTACTAGTGTTCGTCTTGTTTTTACCTCTACAGCTCACAATTCATCTACTCATCCCATGTGGAAGAAGCCGAATGAGAAGAATCGAAAAAATGTCATAAAAGAAGAAAAGAACATCACTGAGCCGGTTCCATCAGAAGAAAATGATTTTGGTATTTAGTCTGCATTAATAAATGTATCCGTTTTATGTTTAGAGATCTAGCAAACCAGTAAAAATAAGGAGAAAAATAATGATACCCAATGTATTTATTTATCTTGGTTTAATATTGCACAATTTTTTATTTTTTACTAGTTAATTTCCTTTTATTGTACATTTTTGCATGTTCTGCAATGCTTTAGTCCTGATTAAGTCGAGCGTATTATAAGTCTGTGTGCTGTCCGTTAAAAAAACAGACGGCACACGGACCTATGCTATTCAATAGGGCTATTCACATGTCAATGGTTGCATGAAAAACACGGACAGCACTCAGATGACTTCTGTGTGCTGCCCGTGTTTTATCACACACCAGTTGCTAAAGAAATGATGAGAAAAAAAACAGGAACACTGCTGCCACACGGAATGGAAATGCATGAAATACAGTCCGTTGTTTTGCAGAGACAAAACTGACACGCTCGCCTGAATAAGGCCTTAGAGAGGCTGTCACCACATTATAAGTGCCCTGTCTCCTACATAAGGAGATCGGCGCTATAATGTAGGTGACAGCAGTGCTTTTTATTTAATAAAACGATCTATTTTCACCACTTTATTAGCAATTTTAGCTTTATGCTAATGAGTTTCTCAATGGACAACTGGGCGTGTTTTACTATTGACCAAGTGGGCGTTGTACAGAGAAGGGTATGACGCTAACCAATCAGTGACCAATCAGTGTCATACACTTCTCTCCATTCATTTACACAGCGCATAAGGGATCCTTTTAGATCGCTATGCGCTGTCTTATACTAACACATTAACGATACTGAAGTGTTTAGACAGTGAATAGACCTTCCACAGGATGTCTATTCACAATCTCTGCACTTCGTTAATGTTTCTGTGGTAGTTACAGAAGAGCACTTGTCACGGGTCGAAACGTTGCCATTTTTTACTGGATGTTTGACCAATAAAAGAATATATTGATTGAAATTTTGGAGACGTGTGCTGCTGTTCAACCATGCTTTTTCTGAGGATTACATTACGTCAGACTGGGTTTGTCTGATCTTACAGCATGTCACCGCTCCTGATATCGGGATTTGTGCTGCTTCAAACACTTTATTTTTTGGCTGATTGGTCAGCATCATACACTCCTCTGTATAACGCCCACTTGGTCAAAAGTAAAGGACGCCCAGTTGTCCATTGAGAATCTCATTAGCATAAAGCTAAAATCGGTAATAATGTGGTGAAAATAGATCGTTTTTCTAAATAAAAAGCATTACTGTCACCTACATTATAGCGCCCATCTCCTTATGTAGGAGATAGGCCACTTATAATGTGGTGACAGAGTCTCTTTAAAGACGTGTTGGACAAAAGCATCAGTGGAGGCTCGGGCGCTGGAGAGGTGCACTTTCTCTTTTATAAAAAAAAAAAAAAAAAGTTTCGTAATGGTTTACAGATGGGATGACATGTTCGTTCCCCTGACATGCTCCAGAATTGTTATCTTATGGGGACGACAAGTATTCTTTAAAACTGACATATTTTCTTAGAAGTCTGCATCGTACCGTTCTTATGTTATTCCTTCTGCAAATGTATGAAGAAATTGAAAACTGGGTTTTACCATTGCTCTTGTGAATCGGGTGTGTCTCTCAGCACTCACTGTTGTGTTATGGAGTATGTGTTGTAAAACAGAAATGTCAGGAGTGGAGAAAGATCTTTTTTTTTTTTAAATGGGTTATCCAGTTTAAGAAATACTAATTTTTATATACCAGATTAGGAAATTTTGAGCTGAGGAGTCCTTTTTTCCTGGATTCTTATCCCTTGTCTGGAGTGGAAAGCGGTTATGAAGATAGTCTCCCTCTCTGGAGGACCTGTCCATTATACAGACAACCCATTGATTTGAATAGGGACTGTGCAATTCTTAATTTCCTCTGTGGTGGCGCTACAGGAATACCTAGCAGAAAGTGCTAGGTTTCCCCACAGATAACCGATGATCGCTGGGGGTTCTAATAGAGGGACAGTTTGTGATTAGTTTATTGTTAAGGGACCCTTTTAAGGCCTAGTTCAAATCAGCGTGACTGCCGACGTATACTCTTCATATATGAAAGTGACGTCAGGAGCTTCCCCAGGGTTGGCATCTTCGATACCTGATGCTCTTCTCAGAGACTCTGACCATGGGTAAGCTCCCCAATGTATACATTAACGTATACCTGTGACGGTTGCAATACAGTGGCATCAGTCACACATAGGCTCCCATGTTCAAAAAAAGTGGTATACGTGTTTTTTTGCGACATTCCTCAGGATGGAATAGCGTTGTAAAAGATTTGCTGACGTACACCGGTCCGACTGAGGCCAAAAGGACACTCATTTGGCCTCAGTTGTCATAATAGAGCCCTATGGAAGCATTAAGGGTGTACGCTGGGAGCTTTCCCAACGTACACAATAAATGTAGCTCAATAATAAGATGTAAACTAGGCCTGACAGGTAGGGATTGTTCAAGGCGAAGTTGTTTAGCTAAATGCAGGGTTGACACTGTGCTGACACCAGAGAAGGATTAAAGCAGCTTAAAGAGGCGCTGTCACCAGTTTATAAGTGCCCTATCTCCTACCTAATCCGATAGGCGCTGTAATGTAGTTTAAAAACAGAAGTTTTTATTTTGAAAAATGATAATTTGTGAGCAAGTTCTGAACAATTTTAGATTTATGCTAATTAGTTTCTTAATGCCCAACTGGGCGTTTTTTAAGTGGGCGTTGTAAAGAGAAGTGTATGACGCTAACCAATCATTGGTCAGCGTCATACACTTCTCTTCATTCAAGTTTAGCTGTACTCACAGTTTCTGCGGAACTTACTCACAGCACAGCGTGATCTCGCAAGATCACGCTGTGCTGTGAGTAAGTCCCACAGAAACTTTACCGAAGTGTTGGGAGTGTGAATAGACATCGCATACTGGCTGGAGGCAATGTCTATTCACTCTCAAGACACTTCGGTAAAGTTACTGTAGGAGTATGTGACAGCACAGCGTGATCTTGCGAGATCATGCTGGGCTGGAATGAAGAGAAGTGTATGACGCTGATTGGTCAGCGTCATACACTTCTCTTTACAATGCCCACTTCGTAAAAAGTAAAAAAAACTAAACAATTGGGCATTGAGAAACTAATTAGCATAAATCTAAAATTGTTCATAACTTGCTCAAAAATTATCGTTTTTCAAAATAAAAACCACTGTTGCCTACATTACAGCGCCGATCAGATTATGTAGGAGATAGGGCACTTATAATCTGGTGACAGAGCCTCTTTAACAGTAATCTCAGACTGTGATATTAGTCCGTTTTTAATAAAAAATAGCATTTGGTTTGCTGTTTTCATACCTAATATTGTCTGTTTTTTGTTATTATAGGATGGAAACTGATTGCGATTTTAATTACACTGGCATTGGTGGTGTGTGTAGTCATAGCGGTCATCTGTATATGCATATCACGGAGGTACGTTTTTTTCCCCTGATAATTTGGGCCATTATAACCAATTGGTGCACTGCTTTCATTTCCTGGGGCACATTTAAAACATGACAGAACAATCTTATTTGTATAGATAACAGGCCTATGTTTTTTACTAGTTTTCATAAAGGACTTTATTGGGTTAACAGACGCATATTATTCTATACTTCTCCTGTGCTAATCAATAAGGCCCTTTCTCTTTTGCAGAAAACGATTAAAAACCGACACATACAAGTCTGAAGTCCAAAATGGTGGTGAGTAAGGATTACCAGAAACGTTACATTTAGATGTATGTAATGGCCAGCTTAATATAGACCCCACTGTTCTCTCGTGCAGGGTGCTGGAAGCAACTCGAACAGCCATTCATGAGACAACAGTCCACAGATTTTACCATCAGTTACACTAGTGACAAGGATATTCTGCAGAAGTTTGACCTTGTCAAGTGTGACACAGAAGGTAAGAAACAAGTGTTACTGCATATTTTCTTTGAGATTTCTCCTCCCACCTGTACAGCTCTGGAAGTCGAACATACTCAATATGCCTGAACATGAAATCCACACCCCGCATACTTACACCTAACAGCTCCCGCTCGGTCTACCATGCTGTCGTCATCCATAGTACTGGGCTAGTCTGCACAGGGTGCTGTATATTCTGCATTATTAGTATGTTGCACCCAACTCCGTTCTGAGCACTGAGACCCCCACCAATCCCTAAAACGAATCGGCAGAAGCGCTCGGTGTACGCTATACTGCTTGATTTCTAATCAACTTTTCTCGGAAAGATGAACAAGTGGTGTGAGGCCGGACCGGAAAGTCTATGAGTCCGTACACTATTCTCTCCGAGGAAAGACAATCCGAATTGAAGCAGCACATCACTCACCCGAGCGCTTCTGCTGCTTCGTTTTATTGATCAGTGTTTGTCTGTGTTCAACCCCACCGATCAAAACGTCTGACATGTCAATAGTTTTTAAAAGTTTAGTTCTCTATTAACTAATCTCTCAAACCCCATGTATCCTGAGATGTATGGCGCTAAATGTTAAACAAACGTGTAAAAACAAAAAAGTATACCTCCGACCGATGCCCTCCATCGCCCATAGACTTCCATGTTAAAAAAGAAGTTATGTTTTTTTTTAAGGGGTGGTGCGAGATTGTATAACAATTCAAGAAAAGTGTGGACACGTCTGTAGTCTGTATAGTCTGTTATTATTTATAAAGCGCGCTTGTTGAATCAGTATTTCAGTAAATATAGATTATAAATTAGATAATGGAGTTTGTATGTCCTTCCCGTGTTTACATACAGATAGATGAATTTGGAATTTTAGATTGTGAGCCCCAATGAGTTCAGGGACTGTGAATAATGGAAATCTCTGTACAGTGCTGTGGAATATGTTTGAGATATATAAATGAATCAAATAGTAATCTAATTAAAAGCTATGCAATTTTGTAAGATACTTATGATGTCAAGATCTTTGCTTGCTGTAATTAAATAGGAACGTTCACCGTTTTACTTCCAGAGTAGGAAAATGTGTCCCAGTTATTTGATGACCACACAGGTTACAAGAGATCTTCGATAACTATAAGGGTATGTGCACACGCTAGCTGGCTTTTACGGCTGAAATGACAGACTGTTTTCAAGAGAAAACAGCTGCCTCGTTTCAGCCGTAAAAGCTCCTCCTCGTAATATACGAGGCGTCTGTGACGCCTGTAATCTTGAGCTGCTCTTCATTGAGTTCAATGAAGAACGGCTCAAATTACGTTGCAAATAAGTGCCCTGCATATAATGTATATAAGTGCCCTGCACTTCTTTGCCGAGGCAGTCAATTTA
Source organism: Rhinoderma darwinii (assembly GCF_050947455.1). Taxonomy (NCBI): domain Eukaryota; kingdom Metazoa; phylum Chordata; class Amphibia; order Anura; family Rhinodermatidae; genus Rhinoderma; species Rhinoderma darwinii. The sequence continues at coordinate 239,760,735 of NC_134690.1, forward strand.
CACGTCGTCGTTTGACAGCTGTCAAACGACGACACGTAAAATACAGGTCGTCTGCACAATACGTCGGCAAACCCATTCAAATGAATGGGCAGATGTTTGACGACGTATTGTAGCCCTATTTTGAGGCGTAAAAACGAGGCATAATACGCCTCGTTTACGTCTGAAAATAGGTCGTGTGAACCCAGCCTTACAAACTGTCCACCTTTGTCATCATCCCGTGACCTGACATTTCATCCTCTAAAATAGGAACCATCACGGTTTCCTTCCAAAGACGGGGAAACAGATCTTAAAAACTGTGAGGAATTGATCCATTATAAAATTAAGTTCTACCATGGTCTAAACTTTATTTCCTCGATCAGGAAATCGGAAACCTATTTATATTACATTTTCTTTAACAATAGTGCCATCTAGTGGAAATACACTATAGATAAGGCTGTGAAAGAGAACATTTAATTGTGTCGCCCTGTATTATGCCTGTTTAGTGTTAAATACGTTTCAGGGGTTCTGCATTTATTTACTGTGAAATGTATATTTTTATAGCACTAACCTATTTGAAGCGATGTACAGAGATTGACATTCATATCTGTCCCTATCCGCTATGACGTTTACAATTCTATTTGTCTCGCTCACCAGTTAACCTATGTTCATATAATGCATGTCTGATATTTTACATTGCACCAGAAAGTAAAACGGTTACTTTTCAGAATATTATAGCATGTAAATGATCTTTTCATTGCATTACTAGAGATAAAATAGCTTTCATACAACTTCAGTATATTTTAGTTAAAGTGTTGTTGTTTTATTTTTGTGTAGATTATGAGCAGTCCCTCATGATTGGTACCGGCACCGTCACAAGGAAAGGATCCACCTTCAAGCCCATTGACACAGACAATAAAGACTCATTTGGTGGCCAGGAACAAGAAAACCATTACGACTGCCCTCTCCGGACTAATGAGTACGCATTGCCACTCGCGTATCCCGAGCCAGAGTATGCCACCCCCATCATTGAGCGTCACATAATGAGGGACTGCACCTTCCCACCAGACTCAGGTTACAACGTCCCTGTGGTATCTCTGGACCGCAAACCTTCGTCCTCTGCTGTCAGCTTTTCCATTTCTTCCAGTGCGGAGAACAGTGGTGGAGACTACCAGACACCTCACAGCATACACATTGAAGAGTGTGACTATGATAGGCCCAAAGTGCACAGTACATGGGCTGTGGTGGACAGCGGTGACTATCAGAAGCCACAGTTCTGCACTTTAGTGGCAGATGGCTACTCTTCACCAAGGGACTGTTTAAAGCCCATCAATCAGACTGCAATAACTGCCCTCTTATGACTAGCTCCGGGGGACTATACATAGAGAGCCCCATACATGAATGTTACTGCACAGCTGCTGAAGATCAAAGGTGTTTACATGGATACACTAGGATTTCTATGGTAAAGTTCAGGGGACACGCTGCATGGGGTGAAGGTTTGGTATACAGTATCTGCAGTCCTGGTTACCTTGTGAAATATGTGCAATGTGTACAGAAGATATTTAAGAGACACTTTTTTTTTTACCACTTTCTACCTGGCTCTATACAGACTGTCTTACTTGATCTGCATGTAGTCGGTGTGCTCCTGGCATTTCTACACTTGACTTCACCGGTGCTTTATTATTATTCTTTTTTTAATGACCGTTAATGAACACTGTGAATGTTTAAAATGAGTTACATGTTAATTTATATTGCCTGTAAAACAGGACCTGATGGGCACAGCGTTGGTCCATTGTGATTTGGAGTCATCTGTGCGATCGCTGCCTCTTAGCTGAGGTACTGGCTGCGGAGGATAGTTGTAAAGTTGGCTATACCCATCTGCATATTTGGCCAATGCAACATTAGAATCAGGACCTTTATGGCGAGATGTCCGGCAATAAACTGATCCTTCCAATTCTTCATTGATCTGGCTGGCATAGATCATTTCATAAATTATAATAACTGGGTCATGTTTCCTGTCACTTTAAATGCGGTGTATTCCCCAAGAAACGGCTGCATATTCAAAACTGCGCTCGATCTTTTCTACCTGCCTAGTTTATGTTGTCATAGTTATTTCACACCTACCACAGATTAATTCACACGTCTACCATAGATTCAGCAAATATACAGTTTAAAATAATTGATATGATCGGAACTCAGAAGCTAAGCAGCAGCCAAAGTTTGGTCTTTATAATCTGTCATTTTATTAGTATTATAAGCTCGTTGTAAAGCGGCACTTCCTGCGGGAAGGTTTGCACAAGTGGCTGTTGCAACTACGGTCTATGGAAAACAATTTACTTTGAGATTAGATCCATTTGTTTATTTTTTTTCTTCTGCGTGGAATATATATACTTGTATAATTTTCCAATTTTTAAATTCTATTTCTGCCATATACACTTTTATAGTTTTAATAAAAGTTAAAAAAAATGTCCTATTAAGTGAAATGATACACTTCATTGGTTGAACCATTATCTACAATGACGCAGGTAGTTACTTTGTCAGAGGTCAGTATTTCATGAATATCTCTAAGACCACATGATTGTAGTGTGCCTATAAGATTTGTTTATATTGGTTCCGTCCACAAGATACAGCTGGCAGCAGTGTAGCCGTTTCGGATCAAAGTTCCATAGTTTGCAAGTTGCTGTTCAAGGCCTAGTTAGATGGTGTTATACGCAACTTACTAACTGCAACGTCACGAGCTGCACTGGATAGCACACTTTGCGCGACACAATACAAATCTCTACAAGTGCGGCACTGTGCGACTTTAGCTAGAACATCTTTTGACTAATGTTGCTGTATAGCCCGGCCTGAGGATGTTCACTTACAAATTACAATTGCTAATCTTGTCAAAAAGGCACGTGCACACTTCCCACGGACAAACATAATTTTTTTTTTCCCCCTTGCGCGTTTATCCTCTTGGTAAATATAATTTTATGTACTACAGATATTATGTACATTCACATAAAAAAAAAATGAAAATCAGTGTTCTGTTCCTTAGTAAATTCTTTGGCTGGACCAAAGGACAAGAATATCCAGTTACTGATATAAAGGAGCAGGAGTATTATACAGTAAATACTAGGTCACTACGGGTGGATACACACGAGCGGTCACTTGTGGCAGGTACATTCTGCTAAAGCTGCCGTAATACTATTTGAGCAGCTGGTCAGTCAGTCCTCTTCTTCCATTCATGCTCAGACAAGCGTGCACACTGCCAGTCCTGTTCACTAGGAAAAGCAATGATTTTATTAAAACTACTGTAACACGGCTTACAACTAGCACCTAAATATCCACCAGAAATTGTTGGAATATCCTCTGTGAAGACATACAAAGCCCAAGACTCCTTCCACTAATCCTGAAGGTAGCGGGTAAATCGGTTATTCTGGAATAGTAATTTACCGTCTATCTATAGTCACTTTTTCGTGTGTGTAATTCTTATGTCAAGTTAAATCTACCCATTCCAAGCAACGTATTTTATTACTGCGAATTCCTATTTAAATTGTCCCTTCCATTGACGTCTGTGTAAAGTGCATCACCAGTATCCAGGCTTCGTTGTAGATTTTTTATTTTATTTGAATGTTATCATGGCAAGAAATGTTTGGATCACCTGGAAGAGTAAATAATATATCTTTTTATTGTTTAAAACCGTTCTGAATAAAATCATGTACTAGGAAGCTGCAAGTGGTTTTCTTTTATTTTTTTCTGTTGAAGGGTTCACTACAGCCAGAAACTAAAAATTCCGCTTTTGGCCAGAGTCCTAGAGATCTTCTAGTCCCCATAGTTTGATGGTGCCAGTACAGAGATCCCCTGGTGTCACCATAACAATAAAGCAGTACTGTCCTGAGACACTTCGGAGACAGTATAGGAAAAATTTCCAAAAGGAACCGTAGAATTTTCCAATGAGGACTACTCCCCTGCAGTAGGATTGATTCTAGCTTTTCTGCAGCCAGAGGCAAAAATTTAAATGGCACCCACCAGCTTGATTGACATCCCCTTGGCTGTTCTAAATCACTAGCAGCCTCTTCCATCTCTTGCGGATGCGCTGTTGCCTTTTACTACTCTCGCCCGTGCGGTGCAGCAATAAAGCCAGGCCGAGTACACCGCGCTGCATGGCGCATGCCCATGGAGCACAAGGCAATGGCACAGCCGAGAAAGTTGGAGGAGACTGGTAGTGATGTATAACAGCCAGGGAATGTCAATCAAGAATGGAAAGGTGGGTTTGGAGGCAGGACTCTGACTCTTCAGGATAGTGGCACTGCCTCATGACCCTTTAATGAGTAATTAGTATACAGTGTGCGCCATTTTGAAAGTTGATTTTATAGATTTTGCTGCATCTGAAAAAACCTACAGGGGAATGTTTGGAAATATTGTCAGGTATTACCGCATGGTGGTGGTTCAAGGGGTTAAAATTACCTGACAGGTTCCCATTAAATATACAATGAAATGAAACAATGCCTTCTGCCCTGCAGTTTTATGTTTAAGTCATGGCTCAAAATATATTAGACAAGTGTTCCAACAGACACTCACACTGGAAATTTATCCATCTCCAAATCATAGATTATATCGGAAAGAAGTAAGGGTATGTTCACACACACTAATTACGGACGTAATTCGGGCGTTTTTGCCCCGAATTACGTCCGAATATAGCGCCTCAATAGCGTTGACAAACATCTGCCCATTGAAAGCAATGGGCAGACGTTTGTCTGATCACACGAGGCGTATATTTACGCGCTGCTGTCAAATGACGGTGCGTAAATGGACGCCCGCGTCAAAGAAGTGACTTGTCACTTCTTTCGCCGTAATTGGAGCCGTTATTCATTGACTCCAATGAAAAGCAGCGCCAATTACGTCCGTATTGGACGCGGCGTTCAAGCGCCTGCACATGCCTTTACGGCTGAAATTACAGGGATGTTTTCAGGCGGAAACATCCCCGTAATTTCAGCCGTTACGGACGCCCTCGTGTGCACATACCCTTAGAGACACAGACACTGCTTGCATGCTTAAAAATACTCATTTAGAAAAACGATCTATTTTTACCACGTTAGGAGCGATTTTAGCTTTATGCTAACGTGGTAAAATTAGATCGTTTTTCTAAATAAAAAGCACTACTGTCACCTACATTACAGCACCGATCTCCTTATATAGGAGATAGGGCACTTATGTGGTGACAGAGCCTCTTTAACTTTTTTGTTTTTTTTGTCCCACTAGGGGACTTCACTTCACAGATATAATGCTTTGGTATACTTAGTCAGTGCTTCTGGCATTGGCCTAATAGGCAGTTGCTGAAGGCAGACCTGGGGGCCTTTGTTAGGCCCCCTGGCTGCCATGAAAACTCAATGGCGCCCCACGATTTATTTGCGGGGGCGCTGATGTGGTAACAGAATATGCTTCCTCTCTCTATCAAACACATTAAATGCCGCTGTTGCTGTTGACAGTGGCATCTAATGGGTTAGCCAGAATCGGAGAGCTTCGATTCCGGCAGTTGGGGGCAGGAGCCAGGCTGTGTATAACAGCCGTGCTCCTGTCGCTGATTGCATGAGTACAGTGGCAGTACCTGCGCAATCAAAGCACGGCTCTGTCCGTCCGAACTAGCTCCTTCACAGGACGGATATATCCGTCCTTCGTCGTAAAGGGGTTAAACCTCGGTTCCTGTCCCTACAGAGGTCAAGGGTGCAACCTCCAATCGGTACGGTCATGAAGGACTCGTGGAAAACCAAATACCTGTTGGAACGAATTACTTTTTTTTTTTTTTCTTGTTCAATCACAGCAAACATCTGGCTGCTACGTTTATGCCAGAAAATAAAAAACTGGACCAAAGCACTGTGTCTATGTCCACCCTAAACAGTCTGTTTCTCACCAAGAACAACAGTAGACCCAGAAGAGTGGAAAAACCTTTCCAATTCAATGCTACCACTACCTCTTTAACCATAGCATGGGATATGATGAAAGTATAGAGGGATATATTGATAGACTGTTTTGGCTAGAAAGGCGTATGACACTGAAAACCAGTAGAGCTGTCAGTCAAATGCAGAGGGGAGGGGTTAGAGATCAGGATGTCAGACACTTAGAAGCTAATTTGCATACAACAGTTTTATTCTATTTTTTTTTTTTTTACACTTTTGCAAGAACTGAGCTATCTAACAGAGGTATGTTGCCACTGCTTTCCCTTATACCTATCTAGTGGTGTCAGCAGGTTGGTTGGTTGGTCGCGAATACATAAGTAGAAAATAAAGTTGTGAATAAAGTTATCCCTTAATGGGATTAAAGTTTAACAAATATAAATTAAAAAAAGTCACTATTTTGCATAAAATATATTTTATTGCCTATACGTTACATAAAAACAAAAAAATCTACACATATTAGATACGACCGTCATAACCTGAAGAATTAAATTAACAGGTTATTTAGCGTGAAACGTGAATGGGATAAAGAGGAAAAAAAAAATGCCCAGAATAGTTTTTTCCCTATAGTCACACCGTAAAAATAAAGTTATATAAAAATGACAATGAATTTTTTCTACTCCCAAACCACGCAAAAACAAGATACAATTTCTCCCATATAAAACAAGGCTCATACAGCCACGTCAATGAAAAAAAAAAAGTTATGGCTGCTGAAGGAGGCAAAACCAGAAAAATTTAGCTGGTCATTAATCCCTTCACGACAGCCATACGGCTATATACATTACAACTGCCGATGCCTCATGCAGTTGTCACATATATAAACATTGGCAGCCTGGAACGGGGTTTAATGTGTGAAGTGCTGCTTCAGTGTAAGCAGCGCTGCACTTTCAGGTCTGCAGGCGCTGAGATGCCCAGAAAACACACACCCCCCATCCCCTCCTATAGATAGCGCAAACTCGCCTGTAGATCGCGCCACCTAAGCTCCCTCGAGCCGAATCAGAGCGCTCTGTCCTTATATGGACAGGGAGGTCAGGGGCTGCCTCTAGGAGCGGAGTCCTCTGCCAGAGTGTTGCCGACACTTTGGCTGGGAATTCCACTCCTAGAGAGAGCTTCTGACGTCCCTGTCTATATATAGACAGACGTCAGGGGCTCCTAGAGGGCGCTTAGGTGGTGCTTTCTACAGGTGGGGGGGGGGGAGGCTGCACTATCTACATGGGCACTGTGGAACCATAGGAGCACTGCCTACAGAGGTCACTGTGGTGCTATCTACAAGGGTACTGTGGTGTTTTCAGGGGGTGGGGACAAAAAAAACAAAAAAAAAACACCCTAACAAATATTCATATATATTTTTTTTGACGTCCATGAAAAACGGATGGCAAATGGTGGTTAAAAAAAGGTCAGACGGCCAGGAAATGGGTTCAAATTTTAAGACACACTGATGCAAAACAGCTATGAAAATCCGATAGTGGATTTGCTTTTAACGGCCTTTTTTTCACTTTGTGTGAATATAGCCTTATAGTCCTCTTCACTCTCCCCGCACAGCGACCCAGGCTGACGGAGGGAGAAGACAAATTTTTACAGAGCCACAACTGTGTGTGTGTGTGTGTGTGTGTGTGTGTGTGTGTGTGTGTGTGTGTGTGTGTGTGTGTGTATATATAAATAAATAAAATTACACAAAAAGTGTTGGTTTTTTTTTCATGTTCTTAGTGATTTGCCTGCTCATAATAAAAATCATGGAATTAAACTAATCTAGAAAATACGTCTTGTAAAAATCAAAGTAAAAACAGTTGCGATATTCAAAGCGGTTGCAAAGATATTATCGTTTACAGAAGTGCATATCACAAATGGAACATTTGACCTGGACACCCTTGGTCATGAAAGGGTTAAAAGGCTATGTACACCTTTGAAATATTTTTTTTAAATGAAGCAGTGTATCAGTGACCTGACTGATACAGGTTTCAGCGCTAGATACAGCTGCTCTGTATCTCAAAAAGTAATTTGAAAGTTTTACCAAACACACTGATATTAATAGATTACTATTATTAAAATAAAATAAAAAAGTAAATACCGTACATACCAAAAAACGCTGCAAAATACAAACCAAATCTGCAGCGTGAAAGTGGGTACACCCAGCAAAAATATTTAGGACGTCAAGAATTTGTTCATTTGAATCTCCTCCCCTTAAAAATAACTCCCTCTATAACTTGTGGTGAGCAGAGACCTAGGTAAAATCGTCACATAATATACTGCTATATGGAGATGGAAAAAAAAACAACCGCTTGTCTTTTGGGATTCCAGGTTCGGGAAGAACAGGGACTCCACTAGGGACTCTGAGGTCATTTCTAGTATGCCTAAATTTATAGTAGGGGGTAACATGAATTAATGTGATGTATTCTCTTCTGAAAGATATAAATCCCAGCTGATGTTCCTAGTGCCCAAAAACTGCTCAATGCTCCCTCACCTCTGTCCTCTTGTCTTTTAGGGGTTGTCAGAGATTAAATTGAAGAAAGAAAAAAAAAAAAAAAAAGAAGGCAGCTTTTTTTACCCTCAGAAAAGCTACCACTCTGGTTCATAAGATGTATTATATTGCAGCTCTGCTCCATTCAATTGACTAGGGTTGAGCTAAAATACCAGACATGCCACTAGAGAAACCACGCTGTTTCCGGGTTACTGAATACTTGTATTTCTCAATAAAATAACACGTTGGAGCATCTTTTCTTCTCATTTGGAGTATAGTCGACTACACTTTTCAATACAGTTAAAGAGACACTCCCAATTATTATAATTTTTTTATTGCGATCCCTGTTTGTAAAGTACACCCGGTAAATGTAGGGCAGGTCATCCTCATACCGGGCTCTTTGTTACAGTTTTTTTAAGATATGCATAGCGAAAGACTCCCGGTCCACACAGCAGCCACTGTAGGAATCAGCCGGTCACGTGAAATAATTGCGGCCAGGATATTTTGGCAACAAAGCGCCGGTATGAGGATGACCTGCCCTACCTTTTACTGGGTGTACTTTACAAACGGGACCCGCAATAAAAAAAAAAAAACTAAGAAAAAAACCACTGGAGTCTCTTTAAATAAAATAAATGTATACAGGCCCAAAGCACTTATGGCACATCATCATATACATTGGAAGCACTTCACAATATATATGCTGAAAGAGCCCGAGAGCAGTGTGAACAGAGTCTAAAATGATCCATTTCCATTAGATGTCACTCATTTATTTAGGATTGTAAAGAATAACACAACACAGATTTAGTGCATTTATTTCATTTGGTGGAACCTCTAGTCACTGTAGTCCCAAGGAGAAGACAGTACAAAACATACCGCTATGACATGGATATGTATCAGGATTAAATCCATTTGCAAGGGTTTGGCATGGAAAATATGAAGTATACAATGCACACGCATAACCAACGTAAGAGGACAGACATCCTGGAAACGTCCCTACTACGAACTATTAAAGCAAATGTGCCTTGATAAAAATGCCAATGAATATATTGATATATGCAGTATGTGGTCAGATGAGTACTGTATTGGCTATGAAGGGAGAGGTACAGAGATATGTCAATATAGTATAAACCAAAAAAACGGAACCTAAAAAATACAGTATAAAAAGCCTTAAACATATACATAACCTAGATTAAGTGACACCGAAAAGATCAGGTCACAAACAGGAGAGACTAAATATTTTTATAAATAGCAATTTAACTACTATATACACTTCCCAAGGCTCTCTCATTACTCCTTTAGTGCAGCTGGAAAAATAGGGATAACATGGGAGGGGGGGGGTAAGGGAATTGTTTCGCATCCATTCTATATATGAACAGCGACTGGTAAGTTCTGGTTTATGTTCACTGCTCCATAAGTTGTGGCAGAGCCATATTATCTACTTCATTGTTAGGCCGGGTTCACACGACGCGTTTTAAACTCAGTCTTCTAAGATAAAGGGGAACGGATTTCATAGAGGTAGGAAGACATAGCTCGAATGTTGCAAACTTCACCTTTCTCCCCACCCTTACACGCATATGAAATCCAGCCTCATTAATGTTGTGGTTAATTGAACCGCCGTAACACTATGTGTTCAAAGCTTAAGGCCCTTTTACACGGGCCAATAATTGGGCAAACGAGTGTTCATATGTAAACATGCAATGATCAGCTCGTCCATTGACTGATCGGATCGTTTATGTAGCAAGAAATATAATCGTTGTCGGCAGCACTCTGTGTGAGCAGGGAGATGTGCTGCCGACATGATGGAAATGTATGGGGACGAGCGATCATAGTAACGAGTTCTCGTCCCCATACTAGCTCCTTGTGCCTAGTTTACACGGCCCACGTTGAACCGTGTAAGAGGACCCTAAAACTAGTCAATTATCTTTTTGGGCAAATGGACACGAGGAACCCAAACACTGTAGCTAAACCTTCTCACCTACAAGAGGTCTGAGGTTCTCAGAGGGAACAAGGTAATAAGTACTCTGTATATTCATAGCGCTCTATATTCTGGATAAATAAAAAATACATACACGGGCAGGTTAACAATCTCTTTAGAAAATAGTTAAATACAAAAAATGACTGCAGAAGGCAGTATATATATATATATATATATATAGTAGAAATAAAGAGCGAGTAACGGCACCAGGACTTCAGTGTTGGGGAGATGTTGGTTTATTCACCACCAGGTATATATGTAATTGCACTGTTGATTGTATATACTTTGCATCCCTATTTATATGTGGCACTATGCACTGTTGTAATTAGCTTGAGAAAGGTTCAGGTGTGAACCGAAACGTCGCTCATTCTTTCCACCTGGTGGTGAATAAACCAACATCTCCCCAACACTGAAGTCCTGGTGCCGTTACTCGCTCTTTATTTCTACTATTTTATTCCAAGGAGTTGATTCATCCTTACTATGGTAACGTGCACATGGCCTGATTTCCAGTCTGCATTGAGTGCTGTGTTTTTTGCATCCATTTGAACTATATATATATATATATATACACACTGCATGACAAAGAACAAGCTCACCCTTACTTGTTGTATGATTGTGCTGGCCAGGTTGGCACTTCGAGGTCTACTTAAACCAACATTTAGGATAAAATGATGCCCTTCTGCCACTTCCTCTATCAGTCTTGTCTAGCTCCCTTCCAGATCTGCCTTGTAAACACTTCCATAGTCCAGTTTCACCAATGGCAGACATGTAAAGCAATTGCAAAAAAGGTCTTTACATGTTACAATTGAAAGACATGCTTTGGTGCTTACAAAAAGTAGAAAATAAAAGAAACAAACATGCAAATGTCAACGACTATGACTCCTAGTGGATAAATGACAGGTTTTTGCACATGTATATTTGCTCAGACAACCCCTGAGGAAACCGCATTGGAGGCAGAGCTATCCAACCTCTCGAGACTGTAGTATCTCATCCACTAGAGTGAGTTTTGGTCTCTTCCTCTAAAGAAACAGGAGGCTGCTCCTATGAAAGGGATTCAGAAGAGTATGCCAACTTGGAAGCCGTGTCCCCGGCAAGAGATTCACTCGTGGACTCCAGTTCTCCGTTTTCATGTACATCAATGTGATGCTTTTGGTCAAACACTAGGAGGGAAATGAGAGATAGTAAGAAAAAACGTATAACCTTACGCATCCCTTGAGATCCTCCCTCGGGCAATCAGACTCACCTCGTAATGGTTTAGCATCACCACTCCCATCTTTATTGGATGCCCTTGGGCTAGTGCCACCTTCCTCCAACTCATCAAGATACAAGCGGTAGCGATGTCCAGTCTCGTCTTCATACTCCACATTCTCATCATCTGAATCTATCTCTGGAGCAACATAAACGACTTCAAACTCAATTTCTCCTCTCTGGAAGACAAGCAGGAAGGTGAGGCAAAGCAGATTAGGGTCATGCAACTGCAAATGACTAGCACAGTGGCAATAAAAAAAAACCAGAATATATATATATATATATATATATATACACACACACACACACACACACACACATTACATTATATATATATATATATATATATATATAGAATAAATCTTCAGAATCATCTATCTCGTATTTCGGTGTTCAGTTAGATGGCACTCATCCTTTCACGTGCACCCCAATATATATATATATATATATATATATATATTGGGACTATTTTTTTTGGGATGCTGCAAACTGCATCTGTGACTACACACAATAATGATGGACTGTGAAACCGTCAACACCACAATGGATGGCATTACTAATGCATTATTTATTTATTTATTTTTTAAACGCAAACAGTTTTTAAACAGGCCAGGCTTTTTTTTTTTCTTTTTTTTTTTAACTATAATAAATAAAAAGTCCCATCTTGTTTACTTGCATGACTTTTTCCCATCTACTAGTATTAGGCCTCATGCACACGACCGTGTTTTTGCAGCCGCAATTCCCCCGAAAATCCACGGGAGAATTGCGGCCCCATTCTTTTCTATGGGGCCGTGCACACGACCGTAGTTTTTGCGGTTCGTGCACTGCCCGGGAGCCCGGACCGCAGAAAGAACGGGCATGTCTTATTACAGCCCGGTTCTGCGGTCCGGGCTCATTGAAAATAATGGCCGCAACCATGTGCATGTCCTGCGATTTTCGGGCGGCCTGCGGCTGACAGTCCGCTGACAGTCCGCTGACCCGGAAATCACGGCCGTGCACACGGCTACGGTCGTTTGCATGAGGCCTTAAAATCCTACATTAAGTGGATAATATATCATATTTATTTATCATAGTTGCCTTCAAAGGGGGGCTGTTGTAACTACAGGCAAAGTTTTGGGAGGTTGCTATGACTACTGCGAAGGGCCTGGTCTGTTGCAGGGGAGAGTGGATAGGGGGGGGGACGACACAATCTTGGGATACAAGCTATATTCTGACAACTGGGGAAAGGGGGGGTGATAAACCAGACTCACACATCCCCACTTGTAGTCAATTTGCTGAATGTTTAATCACTCCTCAACCAGGTTCGGTGAACCTGGTTCATAATTTTTACAGCTGGCTCCTAGACCTGGCTGAGAATTGTTCAGACCAGAATAAGATCATTAGTGTTTTATATGGGACCATACAAGAGAACGGTGAGAAGGCATATACTGCCCTTTCCTAGAGAAAATAAGATAATCAGCAAAACAACCGGCATCAGCAGGGAGCTTGTCCTGCTTATATAGGGGTAGCACCAATGCTGCCTATGTATTCTTCCAATAACATCTGTGAAACAGCAAAATGCAGACAAAACACAACACAATTCTCCTATCTACCAAGTGCACAATATAAAAAACAAAACTAAAACACACACATTACCTGCTGAGAAAGAATGGTGACTGCTTCTTTGTGTTTGGCATCCCTTAAATTTATGCCATTAACTGCCAAAATGGCATCGCCAACATGAAGACCTCTGCAGCGATCAGCAGGTTGAGCTGGATGAATTTCTGATATTAAAATAGGAACACCATGCTCCTTTCCTCCCTGTAGAAACAAAGAGATAATTATAGAAAAAGAAGGTATCATTTAAATGTAACTAGGAAGCGAGGCAAATTTCTGTACTTGCAATGTCCAGACTGACTAACAGATAGAAGATAAACACAGTCAGCACCGTCCACCCTGAACATATGACAGACACCATTCAGCACAATCTACAATGAGAGACGTACAGCACGGTGTCCCATAGGTGTAAGGTGGGCTCATCATTGGCCATTGCTGCATTAGGAAATGAATGGGAAATAATTTACAGGTACACGGATGGGCTATCCTTATGGTCTAATAGGTTGCCTGTCAGTTTTACACTGACAGGCAATAATGCTTTGATATACTAAGTATACCAAAGCATTATATATGCGATCAGCAGATCGCATGGTGAAGTCCCCTGGTGGGACAAAAAAATAAAATGTAAAAGCAGTTAAATAAAGTTTGTGGAAAAAAATAAAATAAATTACAGTCAAAATAAAATAGAACTACTTTTTTGCCCAAAAAGTGGTTTTATTTAGTAAAAGTGTCAAATCAAATCACACATGCACATATATGGTATCCCCGCGATCGTAACGACTTGAACAATAAAATCAACACATTAATTAAACCGCCGGATGAACGGCGTCCGAAAAAAGGGCAAAATTATTTTTTCTCCCTTCCCCCCCATATTTTTTTTTTATAAAAGTTCATCTATAAGTCCTATGTACCGCAAAATAGTACTACTGAAGACTACAACTAGGCCTGTAAAAATCAAGCCCACGTACGGCCACATTGACGGAAAAAGAAAAAAGTTACGGCTCTTGGAATGCGGCGATGCAAAAACAAGTCATTTTTTCGAAAAGGGTTTTTATTGTGCAAACGCAGGAAAACATATAAAACCTTTACATATTTGGTATCCCCATAATCGTGCCGACCCATAGAATAAAGTTAACATGTTATTTACGCTGCATAGTAAACGGCGTAAATTTATAACGTGAAAATCAATGCTGGAATAGCTGCTTATTTTCAATTCTCTCCTAAAATAAAGTTAATAAAAATGTAAATCGATATATTATGAGCATCTAAAGATGGTGCAATTACAAAATACAACTCGTCCCGCAAAAAACAAGCCCTTATACGGCTATGTCGGCGGAATAAAAAAAAAAAAAAAGTTACGACTCTTGGAATGCGACCGTGAAAAAACAAAAAATAATCCTTGGTCGTTAATGCGCAAAATGGCCTGGTCATTAAGGGGTTAATTTAGAAACCATATAAATTGGTGTAGAGTGAACAGTCCCTATTGCCTGGTGTTGCTGCCAGTTTGAGTAGAACACATTCTCAGTGCAATGTCAAAGTATGAAAGATCTGCACTTTCTTACTAAAATCCATGGCAGGTGGAGTCAGACTCCGACGCTAATACCACGCAGCATAGTCATGTACAAATCTGAAGAATCCGTTTTTATACAAATGTTCACCAATTTCCTGTTTGCTTCGCCATGAAAATGACCGCTTTTAGCACTGGAAGTCCGTGTCATCCAGATACGTAGCAGTCTACACCGCACAGGTGGAAATACATGCACAGTCATTGCCGCACTTCATAACATTGGAATGATCTAATCCGTGTACACAGAAAATCGTAGAATCCCCTGATCACAAGCACAGGCGGCGAGACAATCCCAACTCACCGTGATTGATATGCCAAGTCCCTCATGGTCTTCTTTCACCAAAATAACTTTTCTGATTGGACCAACTCCTTGACTTTTCTTTAGGCAGTCTGGATCCTGCTGGTGCAAAAGGTCATATTTATAATCTCACACAAAACTTCTAGCATTTGTCATTAGAAAACACAACACATTAGAAGCACAAAGCTGCAAAAGCACAGCAATGTGTGGTAAAGCCGTGTGCGGGTCTGGACTGCCACGCCAGAATGCCCCTTTGCAAACTGCCAGTATTGTTCCGTTGAGGCACAAAGTAGATATATGGAAACCTGAGACCAGAATATGCGATTGTAATCTGAGTAAAACATATTGAATGCCTAAGGAATGGGAACTTACATGCCCTGGAGGAGACGGCAAGGGTCGCTTTAAGTCATTTCGCCCTCTGCAGGCTCTGATAACGGTTTTATGTCTATGTAGGTGAATTTCCGCCTCAAGCTGATTCCATAGTTTGTCGTGAGCTGGACCCTTCATATCACGACCAAGCAGCTGTATCTGCTGCACCCTACAGAGATATAAATGAAAAGGTCAGTAAGATCATGTATTTGTATGGATCTAGAACGGGATCTCCTCATATTAAACAATAGAATACAATTTACAGAAAAATTAGGACTTCTGATGAGGTTTGTATTCTACATAACTGGTAGCCATGATGTACATTAAAGAGGTATTCAACTTTCACCATGTAACTATCTAATAGTGGAAAAACTCAAATATGAATATAAATCAGGAAAACTATTTGCGAGTGCTAGTGTCCGGGATCGTGGCTAAAGGAGGGGGCCAGTGTTCATTTACATTTATGTGTTAGGCCCCATGCACACGAATGTGCTTTTGCGGCTGCATTTCCCCTGAAAATCCACGGAAGAATTTCGGCCTTATTCATTCCTATAGGGCCATGCACACGACCGTGGTTTCCACTGTCTGTGCATGGCCCAGGAGCCCGGACCACAGAAAGGACATGTCTTATAACGGCCGTGTTCTGCGGCTCATAGCAAATAATGGCCGCGGCCATGTGCACGGCCTGCGATTTGCGGGCGGCTCGCGGGTGACACTCCGCTGCCGGCCGACCCGAAAATCACGGCCGTGTACATAAGTACGGTCGTGTGCATGAGGCCTTCGTCAATGCAATTGTAGGGCAATGTTCAAAACGGAGTCTGTCTCTACCTTCTTCTGTTCCGCCATTTTTTTTAAATAAAAATGTTAAGCATTGTTGATCTCTATGCTATATTTCCGTTGATAACAGTTAGGCGCCAAGTTTCCCTTGCTTTTGGCAGGCAGAATAGTGTAGTCTCCGGGAGAAAAACCCCCAAAAACAAAACAGAAACCCAGACATATCCCATTGGAAGCATCAATGTATGCATGAAGCTGCAATGAGGAATGCCTTTGACAATAAGGGGGGATTCACACGAACGTGATTTGCGTTCGTGCAGCCCGCGTGGTTTTCACGCGGCTTGCACGGACCTATACAAGTCTATCGGGCAGTGCAGACAGTCCGTGAGTTTTGCGCAGCGTGAGTCCGCTGCGTAAAACTCACGACATGCTCTATATTTTGGCGTTTTCCGCGCATCACGCACCCATTGAAGTCAATGGGTGCGTGAAAATCACGCGCACCCCACGGAAGCCCTTCCGTGGGACGCGCGTTATTCGCGCAACAACAGTAAAAGAATGAATGTAATAAGAAAAGCACCACGTGCTTTTCTGTTTACAAACATCCAAACGGAGTGTCATAAAGATGGCGGCTGCGTGAAAAGCACGCAGCCGCACATCCATATGAACATGACACACGGAGCTGTCACACTGCTGCCACGCACGCAAAACTCACGTTCGTCTGAATCCGGCCTAAAGCACATGGAACCCCTTTTATTAATCTAATCTGAGAACATGGTAAAAGACTAGACTTGATAGCTCAGCCAGCAGCAGAGAGACCCATTCCAGACACTTTTGACCTCATCAGCATAGGAAAGTTGTAGATCTAGCGTCAAGGCAACAATAAGTAGACAATTTTATTACAATGTATTGTCGTTTTATCATATTAATCCATATCCGCTCTTACCTTCCAGCCAGTTCTTTATCTAAATATTTAGCAGCCAGCCTTGCTCCATATACTTCTGCCTGGAGAACAGCAATGTGTCTACGGAGAGCCTCATTTTCTTTACGAAGCAGCTTCACTTCAGCCTCCAACTGCGCTTCCTTCACCTTTTCCTTCTTGTTCGCCTCCAATTCCTTTTCCTGCATCAACAACAGTGAACAGGGAAAGTGATTAAGTACAACGTTTTTGAACATACTGCTCACAAGAGGCACACCGACGTAGAAAAAGGAAACAAAATAATGTGCAAGATAGTAGATTTTAAGACCCGGGTTCAAAAAACTATTTGTTATTACCCAGATAATGTGTTGGACTTATAGACCCCATTTATTCTGCTTGTAACTTCTGTAGTATACCATAAAGGAGTACGTTTTACATGTGGTGGTCCTCCGAATCAAACATGTCAGGTTTATGCCCATAGAAGTCTATCTCACTCACTCTGCTCCCTGCCCCGCTCCCCCCTCCATAGCCTTTTATGGGCAACATTTCTGGGTCTCTCCCTCTCTTATACCATTTTGCTTGACAACAGATCAAGCAAAAGTGGACTGCAGATTACAGGAAGGGAGACACTTAGTGGCAGTAACTTAACACAGAATTTGCATGGATAAAAACAAAATTTTAAACAATAAAGGCCCTTTAACACGGGCCAATGGTCGGGCAAACGAGTGTGCATATGAACGCTCGTTCATCGGCTGATCTGATAGTTTATGCAGCAATAAATATTATCGTTGCGAGAGCACATCTCCACGTGTAAACAGGGAGATGTACTGTGGACATGATGAAAATGTATGGGGACGAACGATTGTAGTAACGATCGGTTGTCACCATTCATAACCAAGCTGTCTCGTTGATCGGCCCTAGGCCGTGTAATAGGACCTGAAGTTAATTTACGAAGTTGATAGACCTATCTATCTATCTCATATCTATCTAACTATCTATCTCATATCTATCTATCTATCTATCTATCTCATATCTATCTATCTCATATCTATCTACCTATCTATCTATCTATCTCATATCTATCTATCTATCTATCTCTCTCATATCTACCTATCTATCTATCTCTCTCATATCTACCTATCTATCTATCTATCTCATATCTATCTATCTATCTATCTATCTCTCATATCTATCTATCTATCTCTCATATCTATCTATCTCATATCTATCTATCTATCTCTCATATCTATCTATCTATCTATCTCATATCTATCTATTTATCTCATATCTATCTATCTATCTCATATCTATCTATCTATCTATCTATCTATCTCATATCTATCTATCTATCTATCTATCTCATATCTATCTAACTATCTATCTCATATCTATCTATCTATCTATCTCATATCTATCTATCTCATATCTATCTAACTATCTATCTCATATCTATCTATCTATCTCTCATATCTATCTATCTATCTATCTATCTATCTCATATCTATCTATCTATCTATCTATCTCATATCTATCTAACTATCTATCTCATATCTATCTATCTATCTATCTCATATCTATCTATCTCATATCTATCTACCTATCTATCTCATATCTATCTATCTATCTATCTCTCTCATATCTACCTATCTATCTATCTCTCTCATATCTACCTATCTATCTATCTATCTCATATCTATCTATCTATCTATCTATCTCTCATATCTATCTATCTATCTCTCATATCTATCTATCTCATATCTATCTATCTATCTCTCATATCTATCTATCTATCTATCTATCTATCTATCTCATATCTATCTATCTATCTATCTATCTCTCTCATATCTACCTATCTATCTATCTCTCTCATATCTACCTATCTATCTATCTATCTCATATCTATCTATCTATCTATCTATCTATCTCTCATATCTATCTATCTATCTCTCATATCTATCTCTCATATCTATCTATCTATCTCTCATATCTATCTATCTCATATCTATCTATCTATCTCTCATATCTATCTATCTATCTATCTCATATCTATCTATTTATCTCATATCTATCTATCTATCTATCTATCTCATATCTATCTATCTATCTATCTATCTCATATCTATCTATCTATCTATCTATCTCATATCTATCTATCTATCTCATATCTATCTATCTATCTCATATCTATCTATCTATCTCATATCTATCTATCTATCTCATATCTATCTATCTCTCATATCTATCTATCTAACTATCTATCTCATATCTATCTATCTATCTCATATCTATCTATCTATCTCATATCTATCTATCTATCTCATATCTATCTATCTCTCATATCTATCTATCTAACTATCTATCTCATATCTATCTATCTCTCATATCTATCTATCTATCTATCTATCTCATATCTATCTCATATCTATCTAACTATCTATCTCATATCTATCTATCTATCTATCTATCTCATATCTATCTATCTCATATCTATCTACCTATCTATCTCTCTCATATCTACCTATCTATCTATCTCTCTCATATCTATCTATCTAACTATCTATCTCATATCTATCTATCTATCTCTCATATCTATCTATCTATCTATCTATCTCATATCTATCTATCTATCTCTCATATCTATCTATCTCATATCTATCTATTTATCTCATATCTATCTATCTATCTATCTCATATCTATCTATCTATCTCTCATATCTATCTATCTCATATCTATCTATTTATCTCATATCTATCTATCTATCTATCTATCTATCTCATATCTATCTATCTATCTCATATCTATCTATCTATCTCATATCTATCTATCTATCTATCTCATATCTATCTATCTCATATCTATCTATCTATCTATCTATCTCTCATATCTATCTCATATCTATCTAACTATCTATCTCATATCTATCTATCTATCTATCTATCTATCTCATATCTATCTATCTCATATCTATCTACCTATCTATCTCTCTCATATCTACCTATCTATCTATCTCTCTCATATCTATCTATCTAACTATCTATCTCATATCTATCTATCTATCTCTCATATCTATCTATCTATCTATCTATCTCATATCTATCTATCTATCTCTCATATCTATCTATCTCATATCTATCTATTTATCTCATATCTATCTATCTATCTATCTATCTCATATCTATCTATCTATCTATCTCATATCTATCTATCTATCTCATATCTATCTATCTCATATCTATCTCATATCTATCTATCTATCTATCTCATATCTATCTATCTATCTCATATCTATCTATCTCTCATATCTATCTATCTATCTATCTATCTAACTATCTATCTCATATCGATCTCTCATATCTATCTCTCATATCAATCTATCTCATATCTATCTCATATCTATCTATCTCATATCTATCTACCTATCTATCTATCTATCTATCTCATATCTATCTATCTATCTCTCTCATATCTACCTATCTATCTATCTCATATCTATCTATCTATCTATCTATCTATCTATCTCATATCTATCTATCTATCTCTCATATCTATCTATCTATCTCATATCTATCTATCTATCTATCTCATATCTATCTATCTATCTATCTATCTATCTATCTCTCATATCTATCTATCTATCTCATATCTATCTATCTATCTATCTCATATCTATCTATCTATCTATCTCATATCTATCTACCTATCTATCTATCTATCTATCTCATATCTATCTATCTATCTCATATCTATCTATCTATCTCATATCTATCTATCTATCTCATATCTATCTATCTATCTCATATCTATCTATCTCTCATATCTATCTATCTATCTATCTATCTCTCTCATATCTATCTATCTCATATCTATCTATCTCATATCTATCTATCTCATATCTATCTATCTCATATCTATCTATCTCATATCTATCTATCTCATATCTATCCATCTCATATCTATCTATCTATCTCATATCTATCTACCTATCTATCTATCTATCTATCTCTCATATCTATCTATCTATCTATCTATCTCATATCTATCTATCTATCTCTCATATCTATCTAACTATCTATCTCATATCTATCTATCTCTCATATCTATCTATCTCATATCTATCTATCTATCTCATATCTATCTATCTCATATCTATCTCATATCTATCTCATATCTATCTCATATCTATCTCATATCTATCTCATATCTATCTCATATCTATCTATCTCATATCTATCTATCTCATATCTATCTATCTCATATCTATCTATCTATCTATCTGATCAGCGTAAGTTGTCAATTTAAGTGTAGTAAATCACACTAATCAGTCGGCTATATTTGAAAGAATATTTCACGCATTGCAGCCTGAATGCCTGTTATATGTAGAACTTTTATTGCTGTTGTTTATTACCTTATAACACAGTGTAAATCAATCTTTTCCTATCTTAGGGAATATTGTGCCTGTTCAAAGGATATAACAGAAGGCCAGTTGCCACAGTGACACATTTAAAGTAGATATTAAATAAGGCGATCAATAGAGAATGGTCTCCTCTGTGGATCACTTTATAGCAGAGATAAAACTTAGACTAACTGTCCCATGTTGACCTGCCAAATGAATTTAAAAAAGGAACGTTATGAAGCTCCCTGCCATGCATGTGGTCAAATAGTAAAATTGTACGGAACAAGTAGAATGTACCATTGCGAAGACAGAACAGTAAACATGCTCAGAAATGTGTGTAGTGGGAAGAGAAAGAAAGACGCCATTTCACTTCTGTTATTATATAACCACATCACCGCACTCATAAACGTTATTATGTGGCAAAGCTCAAACTTCTACAATAAAATCACAACGCCAGCCTGGGAAGGGTAATTCCCAACATAAACATTTATGGCATAGCCACAGGATATGCTAGAAATATCTGGTAAATGCAGGTCCTAGCTCTGTGACCCGCACCCATCTCCAGAACAGGGATCAACAGAGCATGAATGGAGGGGTGGTCGCAGCTCCCCCCATTCATTACTACAGGAGCTATGGAACCAGCCGAGATAGCAGGTAACTCCCATAGGAAGGAATGGACATGTGCAGCCTCCGATCCATTCATTCCCTGCCTGGATGCCGTGGCAACCTGACCAGGCAGGTGGGGGGGGGCTCGAGTGACCCCCCCCCCCCCTTCTGGAGATAGATACAGGTCCCAGCTCTGATCAGATATTACTAGCATGTCCCGTGGATATTCCATAAATGTTGAAGTTGGGAATAGCCCTTTAAATACAGGATAAGAAACAGTGCCAACACACATTTAGGTTTTAGTAAACAACCGACGACCAGCTGCCATTCCGTCACCATTTTCAATCAATACCACAGTGTGATCACCATTAGTTTTTGAGAAGATAATTGAAGAGGTTACAACCAATGTTGCTACAGGACTCCTAATTTATGGGTTAAATGTAATGCACTGAAAACGTGAAAGGATAGAAAATTCAGCTTCCAGCTAAAGAGAAGGGCGTAAGCCGGCTCCTGTATACGTAGTAGCAGAGTTCATGTAGACACCTTTGTATTTGTGGCTATGACAAAAAGACAGCGAGTTTCATCACAACATACAATAAATTCTAAAACGTTCTGTCAACCAATTGGGAGTGATGGAGCGGGGAGGCAGATCAGCTTGTACATGCAGACTCCTTGGTTCAAGAGACACCGGATGTATATGCAACTCCACATAAAATCACCCTGTGGGTCATACACACAGATCAAGCCATCTGGTCACTACTCTACTCCAGTGCTGAAGTTATGTGCATTTACCGCACCAACACGGCTATATCTGAAAGGGTCCTTTACATTGTTTTTACAGTTTCTCGAAATACAGAAATGACGATGTGAAAAAAAACTGATTTTCCAATTCTACAAAGTCACAGTGAAAGACAGAATCATGCAATACTCACCAGTACCTCCATACTAGGGACAGACTTAGAGCAAGAAGAAAGACAGTTAGTTAGAACAGCCATTACGGTTAGAGCATCACTACGCGAAAAAGAAATATTTAACTTGAGGTACAATCAAATAAAAGGAGAGACACAAAAAGAACAATATCTAAAAGGTTAGGGGCCGCAAAAAATAATATGGGACTAAGCCCACTCCATACTGAGCGGGTGTCGACTGTTCGATTCCGCCCATTTAACCACTCAGATGCTGCGGTCAATAGCAGTCGGTTCAAGTCCCTTGCTCTCAGAACGTGGACACACATTTTTTTTAATAAATTGTTTTATCTTTGTAAAAGCGGTAAAACATAAAAAAACAACAAAAAAAACAAAAATATATAAATTTGATATCCTTGTATCGAATCGTAGAATAAAGTTAACATGTAGTTTTTACCTCACGATCAGTGCCTTAAAAACAATCTCTTTTTTTTGCCCATTTCACCCAACAAAGATATTTTTTTCAGATTCTCAGTACATTATACGGTATATTAAATAATGCTGGGAAAAACTACAGCTCGTCCTGCCAAACACAAGCCCTCATACGGCTATATTGAACGAAGGAAAAAAATTAAATAATAAATTATGGCTTTTGGAAGCTCGAGAGGAAAAAATAAAAATACGAAAGTTGGCTGCATCTACAAGGTGATTTAACCCCTTGGAGACACTGCCAATTTCAGTTTTTTCATTTCCGTTTTTTCCTCCCCGCCTTCCAAAAGCCATAACTTTTTTTATTTCTTTGTCGACATAGACGTATGAGCGCTTGTTTTTTTGCGGGACAAGTTGTAGTGTGTCACGGCACCATTTACTGTACTGCATAATGAACTGGGAAGCTGAAAAAAAATTGTGGACTGAAAATGGGGAAAAAAAACGCAGAGTACAGAGCGAACTCAAAGCGTGAGCGAGCTCCATACTTCCCCTTGGCAACATTTCAGTAATAGTACGTCGTATGGCGCCAAGGGGTTAAGGAGGGGCTGTGTTCCCACCATGTTGCATCAAACCAATGAATACAATATTCTGGAAATGAACCATGTGAGACTGCTAGGAGTACAGTAGTCACTGTAAAGGGTGCGATTTTATGATACTTTAGAGAATTGCTCTAAATGCCATTTGTTAATTTAACAGAAGGTTCTCCAAAAGTTTACTTTTGTATTTCGTTTCTAATGTCCTCATATTAGATAAAATCATAAACTAATAATTCATCTGAGAAAAACAAAACAAAACAATAGATAATGTATAATGCCGACATTCAGTGACCATATACAGCTTGGACTTACCAGTTTGGCTTTGATGGCCCCGGAGTCCACATTCTGGCCTGTCTTGGCATGTAACTGGAGCTGTACAGCGTGGAGCTGTAGTAGCTGGTCATGGACCTCATTATCCAACACGGTTTTCTCTGCTTGACTCTCCGTCAGTTCGGATTTCAAGTCCACAATCTGGGCCTATTAGAAAAAAAAAAAAAATAAGTTGTCACTCTTCTGATCATGTAACAGTCCAAAGGACAAGTAGAGGTAGGATTTCTGCATGCCCGGCCCCGATATGCATAGGTGTACCGATTGCCACTAATACCTGGCATGCTATACAGTCTGCCCATCGCATAGGCGGGGAATAAGATACATTTTTCCAGATTTCTCTGTATTTCTACATAAATAAACCTGAGGTATATTAGAAAATGTATGTGTATAGAATAGATTTAAGCATCAGTAATGACATTTTCGCTGGGCACACACATGCTTTATATCGGTTTCCTATACAAATGTATACATGAGATGCATGGCCAAAATGGGATATGAACAGAGCCTGGTCATCATGCGGTTTTTACCACACCACTACCTGAACTTGTGATGCCAGTTTTACAACTCATGGTTGATCCAGCCATAATACATGCTGGTGTGCACAGAGCCTCTCACTGCAAAAGCAACTAAACCTGCCCATACACACAAAATAAACATCAGACCATCTAGCGTATGGGCAACATTTTTGGAGATGGGTGTGAGAGGCTCGGATTATGAAGGATGTTAAGGTTTTTAGCAGAATGAAGAGTAGGCATAGGGTGGCAGGCAGAGATGAAGGAGGGGAGCTTTGTGGGTGGGAGTAATACGTGTCAATTGCATTCTAAAGTGAATGGGCAACCAGCGCAGGGACTGGCACAGGGTAGAGGCAGTGGTGTAGCAGATGGTCAGAAAGAGGAGCCTGGCTGCTGCAGATTGGAGAGGAGAGTTTAGTGAGGGTAAGATCGATCAGTAATAAGTTACTTACAGTAGTCAAGACGATAATAAATGACAATTTTCAGTGCCCCAGAAGAAGCTGCAACGGAGGAACCCCGGGTCAAGCGGTATACTGGCGTGTTTTAGGGCCTGTTCACATCAGCGTTGTCTTTCCGTTGAGGGAACCCCCTCAACGGAAAGGCAAACAGAAACCTTAGCTCCCGTTTGCATCACCATTGATCTCAATGGTGACGGAAACTTTGCTGACCGTTAGACTGAAGTGACACTTACTGCGTGTATTACCTATTAGGTGTGGAAGGGAGAGGTCGCCTCTTCCAGAGGGGTAAATTTACTATGCATTAGTGTTTGAGTGGTAAACTCTTCATTTATTGTATTTTTTAGATGAACTGGACTCTTATTTTATCTGCTCCAGTCTAGTTGAAGTGCGCGAGTTATAAATCTATTGAATTTGTAATTTACTGTTTATTCACACGTCTTCTTGATTTGTAACATGGATTAAAGGCATAAAATAAGCTATAATAAACAGGCAAATGCATAAAAAATAAATTAAAAAAAACGCATTTTTGTCATGTACAACATGATCACTGTTTTCTAAATTGGAAAAGTGACAACACACACAAAAATGTCAGCCATTCATTAAACGGTGCATGTATTGTTCTTCTTGTAAAGCCACTTTGCGTCAAGGAACAGGATCAGAGCTAGGTGTGTTCAAACAGAGCCATGTAAAACATTAACCTTCAAGAAAAACCTGTCCAGCAGAGAACAGGAGGTAAGGAAACGACTGACCACAAGAACAGAAAATGTCCGCGTATTATTATTAAAGAACATTTCTACTCATACAAACCTTTCACAGATACGAATCATGGTCCCGACATACAATCCCAAGTGTACCCAAGCAAGGCTGGTGGGGGCTAAAGGGCCACATCTCCACACTATACCATCTCCTGAGGCTCTGTTCACATCTGCATTGTGGCTTCATTTTATACCACCTGCCCATGAAGCGGTGCCAGCTCTGTCATACTAGGGATACTAGCGGTGCACAACGGACCCTATTGACTTAGAATAGGGTCTGTAATTTTGTCGGGTAAAAGTAAAAAAGTAGGACATGCTCCATAATTCCCTACACGGTTCTAAGGCACGGACACCTATTCGTAGCGGTACGGAAAGGTGTCCGCGGCCAATAGAACCGGGCGGGTACGTAATTGCAGACCGTATTGCAAACACAGTGACATCAGGCACTTCTGAAGCGGAATCCCGAATCCCCGGTCACAGCGTTGCCGAAGCTGTGACCGGGGATTGGGGACTCCACTCCTACAGTGAGCAAAAAAATACCCTCCTCCTCCTCACATCCGGGAAACCCTGTCGTGTGAATAGGGCCTAATGCCAATGTTCTGTAGTCTATAGTACATTATTTCACAACACGGAATAGCAGCTTGGTTTATAAAGAAAGATCTGTGTGTACATGGAGTGTACAGTTATTGTATAAATAGATTCTTTTATGTTTAGCATACAAGGAAATTAAATAAGGAAATAATATGATCAAATATCATCTCTGGAGAGCAGGTCTCCATCCCAGGTTACTTAGGCTCAGTTCACATCTCGTTCAATACAAATAAAAACACAAACGTTCTGGAAAAGTACTGAAAAGCATAGTAGACTGTGCTATTCAGGACATGGAAAAGAAAAAAAAAAAAAAAAGCATACAACGGAAGCAAACAAAATGTAAGCACAACCTACACCATTAGGGCATCCGTCCTGACCATAGAACCCAATGGACACGCTGTGGTACATGTTTTGACACTTTTCTCATGTCAAAACGTGCACGTCAGACGTACAGTAAAAACGAGATGTGAACGTAGCCTTACGTAGTCTTCCTACATACTGTACAGTATTTCTCGGATAATATGTATGGGAGTGGGAGCAGCTCAGAATATAAGGCCTCATGCACACTTCCATCACCATTTTCACGGCCGTTTCTCACGGATCCGTGTGTCCCTTATGGCATCCGTCTGGTTTCCCAGTGTACTCCGTGTCCGTTCCGGGTTTTTCGTTTCAAACGGACGTTGTGCTTCCGTGTTTCCGTTAAAAAAAACGGAAGGTATTGAACTTATTTGAACTTGTCACATGTCCCAGTCTATGAACTTTGGCACGCCCTGCCATTGCTAGGGCAACGGATCCGTAAAAAACGGACCCATTGACTTCTATGGGCCCCACGGTCACGGAATCACTGATCAAAGTAGGACATGCTCTACTTTTTACGGAACGGAACAACGGATCCATCAAGATAACGGAAGTGTGCATGGGCCCATTGAAATGAATGGGTTCAGGGTGCCATCAGTGAAAAAAAACGGATAGCACCCTGAAGGAAAAGACTGAAGTGGGCATGAGGCCTTAGTTTCATCAAGGAATGTGGATACGGCTACCATGTGGGCCATTCTAGGCATAGGGGTAGAAAGTGTGTACCACTCATGTGCAGCCACTTTTCCACTCACGGCCGGCATCGACCTGTTCTTCGGGACTGGGCACATTGCCAGACCGTCACCAAACATCTATTACACCGCATTGACATTATAAAAGTCATTTTTGAAACTAAAGGATTTTAATCCTAGTTGTTTCTTTAATCTTACAATGATGAAGAACTCTATAAAAATAATAATAATAACACATTTGAACGCTTCTTCCAAAAAAATCAAGTTCCTGACAAATCTTAACCCCTTCCCGCCGCAGCCCTTTTTCAGATTTTCATTTTCGTTTTTTCCTCCCCATCTTCCAAAAGGCATAACTTCTTTATTTTTCCGTCTATATAGTGCTATGAGGGCTTGATTTTTGCGGGACGAGTTGTAGTTTTTCGTCGCACCATTTATTGTGCCATATAACGTACTAGGAAACGGGAAAAAAATATTTGTGGGGTAGAAAATGGAAAAATAGTGATTCCATTGTTTTTTGCGTGTCGTTTTTACGGAATTCACTGTGCAATTAAAACAACATGTTAACTTTATTCTGTGGGTCAATACGATTACGGCGATACTAAATATATATAGTTTTTTCTATATTTTACTACTTTTACAAGTAAAAACCTAAGTGTAAAAAAGAAAATTTATTTTGTGTCGCCAAATTCCAAGAGCCATAACGTTTTTTATTTTTCCGTCGATTAAGTGGTACGAGGGCTTATTTTTGGGGGGGGGGGTAAGCTGTAGTTTTTAATAATACTATTTTCATGTACACGTGACGTTTTGATCACTTTTTATTTCATTTTTTGTGGGAGATGAGGTGACAAAAAAATAGCGATTCTGGTGTTTACAATTTTTTTTTTTACGGCGTTCACCGTGCGGGTTAACTAATGATATATTATAATAGTTCAGACTTTTACGGACGCGGCGATACCAATTATGTTTATTTTACTATGCTCTAGGGGGGAAATGGGAAAAGGGGGGTTTTTTGAACTTTTAATTTTTTACATAAAAAAAAAAACAAAAAAAACAACATTATTTAACTCATTTTTACTTTTTTTATTAGTCCCCCTAGGGGACTTCAACCAGCGATTGTTAGATGTTAGGGGGCACGATGAGCCGTTAGAGTGGGTCGCCCCCTCTTTCTAACGATTTAAATGCTGCGGTCGGTATTGACCGCGGCATTTAATGAGTTAAACGAGCGGGATCGCGCTCGAGCGCGATGTCGCTAGTTACTCGGAAGTGTAGGTAACATACAGCCGACACCGGCTTCGTATGGAGCGGGTTCACTCCGTGAGCCCGTTCCATACTTCCCCTACCCGACTTTGGCATATGGATACGTCAAATGTCGGGAAGGGGTTAAAAGGGTTGCCTCACGACAGACATTCTGGAATATCCACAGGAGGGATTCCAGAAAAAGCCAAGATACGCTGTTTCCACAACTCCCATAGAAATGAATGTGAGTTTCGGAAAAAGCGTAGCACAGTGAGCTCGGCTGTTTACGGAATGCCAGCCACCTTCACCGTCTGGATGCAACAGCCACGTCACCAGGCAGGGGCGGGGCCGGGGGAACCCCATTCTTAACATAGATGAGGGCCCCATAGGTGGGACCTGGATCTATCAGACATTTATGGCATATCCTGTGTATATGTTATAAGTGTCCTGAGATGGGAAAACCCCTTTAGGCTGTATTCACACATTCTATTTGGTGTACATTTGAAGGGAGATTTTGGAGCCAAAGCCAGAAGTGATTTTAAAAAGGAATGTAAAATATAAAGGAAAAACTTGTACTTCTCCTTCCTCCTGGATCCACTTCTGGCTTTGGCTCAAAAATCTGCATCAAATATTCCATGTGTGAATCCAGCATAAGGCAATATATGGGCCACGAGTGAGTATCAACGAGACAGCTCCAATGAGTTTTTTTGAGCTAAACACAGGAGTGGACACGTAAAAAAAAAAAAAGGAGATGCTTCAAACTTTTGTTTATACCTTTCCTTCCTTCTTGGATCCACTTCTGGCTTTGGCAGAAAAAAACAGCCAAAAACTGCATGTGTGATCCTGGCCTTAAGAAACACTCCCACAAATAGCGATCCTATCCAAGAATGCCATAAATGTCTAAAAGATGCAGCTCCCAACCCTAACTCGAAAATAGGGGTCACTGAGCTACGGTCTTACCGGAACCACTACCACATATCCACTGATCCTCTGCCTCACTGAGCGGAGGGGACCCCGTTTTCCAGTTAGGTGCAGGTCCTAAAGCTGGGACCTTCATCTATCAGACATTTATGGCATATCCTATAGAAATAAATGTCTGAAATGGGAATACCCCTTGAATCAAATATCTCAGGATACACGGCAGCTCAATCCAATGTTCCAAATACCTCAAAGCTACACATGAAGTGTGTACCACAAGAAACCAGAGAAAAAAAGATGTATCAGGAGTGTGCGGTGTGCTGCGGTTACAAGCTGTAGTAAATAATAGCAGTAACACCCGGCCTGGGGGGGACGCACCTCTCAGGGGACAGCCCAAAGACTCCTAACCCTGATTCCTGGTCTGGATATGAGAGTAGTACAATTGTTGGGATTGCCTAAGGATTGT
This sequence comes from Rhinoderma darwinii, assembly GCF_050947455.1. NCBI lineage: Eukaryota > Metazoa > Chordata > Amphibia > Anura > Rhinodermatidae > Rhinoderma > Rhinoderma darwinii. The sequence goes on from NC_134690.1 coordinate 239,791,090, forward strand.
TCTGCGCTCATACGAACACTTTGGAATCAGGGTTAGGAGTCTGTGCTCCCTCCTTGAGCGGTGAGCCCACCCACCTGATGTTACTGCTATTATTTATTACAGCTTGTAACACTCCGTTCACATAAGTGTGCACTATGGATCAGTAACTGGATCTGCAGCATCGATCAGAAGATTACCGCAGATCCCAGCACTACAGTAAGCGCCAGCTGCTAGGAGAGACTCTTGTGGTGCATAGGTCAGCCATAATCATATACCGCCGGCGGAGCACGGCACACCTTGCATTATATCCTCGCATCACTCTGGCAGGAATAACATGGTATGTGAGAATAGTATAGTAGAAAGAGTCTACTGTATACAGCTGGTCTCTGCGGGCTCCCTTAGTGTCTAGCCAGGCACTAGACAATTAGGCTTTGTTCACATCTGCGTCAGGGCTCCGTTCATGAAATCTGTTGGAGCTTTTCCTTCAGGGGAACCCATGAACAGAATCCAGACAAACAGAAACCATAGGTTTCCATTTGCACCACCATTGATTTCAATGGTGATGGATCTGATGCAAATGGTTTTGTCACAGCGCATACATTGATTACTGTGGTCAGAACGGATGCCTTAAGGCCTCATGCACACGTCCGTGCCCGTAATCACGGCCCGCTTTTGAGGGCACTGCAGGCCGCATTTTCAGTCCGTGCTCCCATGCAAAGTGCTTTCATTTTTCCCTTCATTTCTTTATCTACTCTTGCGCGAATCATGCGCGTCACACGGAAGTGCTTCCGTGTGCCGTGCGCGATTTTCACGTACCCATTGACTTCAATGGGTGCGAGATGCGCGAAAAACGGCCAAGTATAGGACAAGTGAGTTTTACGCAGTGGACATACGCTGTGTGAAAATCACGGACTGTCTGAACGGGCCCCATTCACTAACATAGGTCCGCGCGACGCGCGATTTTCACGCGCGTATCACGGACGTAATACACGTTTGTGTGAATAAGGCCTCATGGTGTCGTTTGTGCATACGTATTGTGTGCTTATGTTCTATCCTTTTTTTTTCCCATGTCCTGAAAAGCGTAGTCTACTACGCTTTTCAGTACTTTTCCAAAACGTATACGACACATATGTTTTTATTGCTATTGAAGTCAATGGCGATGTATGCAATCTTAAACCCTACGTTTGCACACATAAAACATACGTTTTTGTCACCATACATGGGAAATTTTGACTTTATAGTTTAATTTAGCTAAAGAACAAAAAAAAGTATATGTTTTTAGAAGTAAGAACGGACACAAACGTATAAGACGCATTCTACAAAAAAAAACGTAATCGTGTGTTACAAATGCATACGTTTTTGTAACTTTAAAAACGTACACATCGTCACATACCACAAACGTGTGCGCCAAACGAGATGTGAACTGAGCCTTATTTGTACTGTGTGGTCTCCCCCCGGGTCCATAATCAGCCCGTATCCTGTTCCGCGGTCTCCACCACACCTTGCTGCCTGTCCTGCTGCCGCCCCCCCCTCGCCCAGATATAAGCCCCACGTGCAGGGATAGGGCTAATCTCCATTTCACGTTTCTGATCAAGATCAGACTCATGCTTCACTGAAAGGTCGAATTAAATAAATTAATTTGATTAATCGTCCGGCCCTACTTGGATGTTAGGAAATTATATAAAGACCAATACTTTATGGTTCAATATGAAGAAGTCGATATGATTAGTTGCCATGGGCAACATTGACAATTTTTTGCTAAAATGTTTTTTTTTTTTTATAAACGGGACCAATGAGTCTCTTGTTGATCTCCCCTCTACCCAACTCACAATCCATTCTCCAGTCATCTTCCTTATCACCACTATCACCCGCCTTTCCACCCTACACTGACAGACACAGCTGGTTCTCCAGGAGGTCAAGCAGTGTCACTTACAGGCTTGGGGCATCTGTTGCTAGGCAACTATGAAAACTTACTTGGCTGCTGCGTAAAAGCACAAGCACATCAGAAGCTCTGCGCATATAGTACCAATTTCTATTAGAACTGTAGAAACCATGCCTTACTTTCATCAGTTCACTCATAACATCGTACCAACGGCTTTTCTTTAATAGGGTTACACCAGAATCGACAATGGCCACCTATCTGCACCCACCACGGTGAGGAGGAGCTTAAAAGGAGCGGTGGTCGGGCATGCATTTGCTGTTCCGCTCAATGTCTTTTGGATTGACGGAAACACAGCGCTGTACTTGCATATTTAGGTAACACCTATTAAATAGAATGGAATAGAGAGAGACGCACGCATGCCCGCCCCTCTCTCCACTAGTCCCCGGCTGGAATCTGCGGGCAGCAGCAACTACACCATGCGAAACAGGGGTTTAATGACTCCAGTTTTCAATATATGTGCAGGTCCCAGAGCTGGAACCCACATCAATCAGACATTTATAGGAAGCCCTGTGGATATGCATCATTTTCTAAGTTGATGACCAGGCGATTTATTGGTTCTTTCATTGTAAGAGCCATAACTTTTTTTTTCTGTCAACAGTCCCTGTGTGGACAATCAGTTGATCATAGGGGGTCTTGCAGCTCTAACCCCCAAAACAGCTGCAATTTATGGAGGAACATGGCAGCAAGTGAACAATTCCCATGCAGTGTCACCGCAGAAGAAATGAAGCATTACACAGTGAGTGCCCACTGAACTCAATGGGCTGTCCATGTAATGCAAGGATGTGCCTTGTCCTCAAGAGAGAGAGAAGCTCCTTATAACTGATCTCCACTCTGATTAAAAGAGAAGGATCCTGAACTGGAGAGACCCCCCCCCCCCCCCCCCCCCCCACCTCTCTATCAATTTGACTTGAAAACGGCTATGCTAAACACCACAAACCCTTTTAGGATTTTTATTTATTTTTACCATTCAAAAGGATGGCATATCACTAGAATATGCCATCCCTTTCTAATCAGCAGGGGTACACAGCTGCTGGGACCCCCAATGATCTTCAGCATGAAGGAGCTGCTGCAGCATTATTTAGAGGGGTTGTCTGGGATTACCCAAATACTGCCCAAGGGATAATATGCCTTTAAATAATAATAGAAGCATAACTTGCCTGTTACCGGAGCTGCAGCGATGACATCACATCGACATACATGACATGACACACATGTGTTGATGTGACGTCATTGATGCTGCTCATTAAACAAAGACAAGGAGTACCAGAGGCGCTGGATTTAACAGGTACGTTATGCTTCTTTTATTATTTGATGGGATTTCCCCCTTGGCCCGTTGTCTGGTGATCCTGGACAACCCCTTTAAGGGCCTGTTCACATCAGCGTTGGCTTTCCGTTCCAGGTTTCCGTCGGGTGAACCCCGCAACGGAAAGTCAAACTGAAACCACAGCTTCCGTTTCAGTCACCATTGATATCAATGGTGACGGAAACATTGCTAATGGTTTCCGTCCGTCACCATTCCGGCAGGTTTCCGTTTTTCCGACTGAATCAATAGCGCAGTTGACTCCGCTATCGATTCCGTAGTTAAAGCGGAAACCTGCCGGAATGGTGACGAACGGAAACCATTAGCAATGTTTCCGTCACCATTGATATCAATGGTGACTGAAACGGAAGCTGTGGTTTCAGTTTGACTGTCCGTTGTGGGGGTTCACCCGACGGAAACCTCCGAAGGAACCCCGGAACAGAAAGGCAACGCTGATGTGAACAGGCCCGAAGAACTGCAGCGTCGCTTCCAAACACTCGCTGAGTAGGGAACCTAAACAAAGCCCCATTTCCTTCAACGGAGCAGTTCTCTGCACAGCGAGTGGATGGGAGCTCCGCTGTGCACGAGAATTGTCGAAAGGGACCTCCGTCCTTTTCGTTCCCAGGATCGCATAGCTTAGGCTTCGTTCACATCTGCATTGGAGGCTCCAGTAGGGACCTACGTCGCAGATCCGGCAGAAACTACCGGAGAAAATAGCGCAGAATAGCGGAACACACAGACGAAGGTGTGAACATAGCCTTAGTGATATGCCAGAACATTAGAAGATGGGCATACTGCCTCAAGTGGTTACAATAAAATAAAAAGTGAACACGTAAACGTTGGAATGCTTATTCACTGCATTGGGAGTGATCACATTTGAAGAAGCAATAAATATGTTGCCCATAGCAACCAGGAAGATAACCGCAGCTCATCAGAGCGGAGGGTGAGACTGGGTTACAGCGTGGGGTATGTCAGCCTTCTTCCTGTGCCAGTCACAAACCTGGTACCATTACATATCGGAAATCCTACAAGTCACAGTGCAATGTGGTGTCAATGACAACCCCTCTCCCACAGCGCAGTGAGACCACTCCCCCTGCCGCACACTCACCTCCAACTTGTGGTTGATCTGGCTTACGGTCTGAGCTTTATGGCACAGCTGAGCAAAGCAGGAGCTCAGACTGGTCATCTTCTGCCTGCCCTCATAAGTGATGTCGGCCTGGTCAGGGTCTATCTCGCCCAGTAATAGGTCAACGTCCACGAACGCCTTATCAAACTCTTTCTCCAAAACCTCCAGCCAGCGGAACATTGACAATCCAGGTACAGGCCCGGTGGACGAGGCGGCCGAACACGGAACCGCCGACATGACGGAGCAACGGATAGTATAGACTGGAGACCAGGAGCGTCACTGACACTGAGCGTCACGGTGACCCGCCGGGAGATTGGTTCGTCGCAAGTAGCCACAAGCATACAGGAGCTTTCTGATTGGTTCGTCAGGGGAGATAACGAGTGAAAAGCTGAGAGCGGGTCACATTCTCCGTCTGTAGCTCCTGGTTGGCTGATGTCACCACATAAGGCGGGGAGGTGTGGCGCGAGCCGGCTGTTTTATGTAGTTGCTGCTGGGCAGGATATTCGGCCCCGTTATGGAGCTCATGTGCTGTGCACGCCTTCGTGTGTAGTCGCTTGTCGGAATCTTTTTGCTTCCGGAAACGGATCGTCTGCGTGTGTAGGTAATCGCCAGGTTTTGCCTGCCACAACTTACAGCTTCAAGCCAGAGCAAATGATCCCTGAATAATCGTCACTTGATCACATGACCAGTGAAACGCCCATACAATAAAGGGTAGTATTTCCAGTATCAAACGGTCTCTTGGGTCACTTTCAGAAGAGCTGCTGTTTTATCACGTTACAGCTAGCTATTTATCTGTTGAGTGTTTCCTAAGTTCTATTAACCCCTTCCAACTGCAGACAGTTTGGCTATGTTCACACAAGAGTATTTTGATGAGTTTTTTGACACGGAAACCGCGTTGCAAAACTCGGCAAAAACGGCCCTAAAATGCCTTCCATTGATTTCAATGGGAGGCGTCAGCGTCTTTTTCCCGCGAGCAGTAAGGCTATGTTCACACGGGGTATTTTGCCGAGTTTTTTGACGCGGAAACCGCGTCGCAAAAAACGGCCCGAAAATGCCTCCCATTGATTTCAATGGGAGGCGTCGGCGTCTTTTTCCCGCGAGCAGTAAAACTGCCTCGCGGGAAAAAGAAGCGACATGCCCTATCTTCGGGCGCTTCCGCCTCTGACCTCCCATTGACTTCAATGGGAGGCAGAGAAAGCGTATTTCACGCTGTTTTATGCCCGCGGCGCTCAATGGGTGCGGGCGAAAATCGGCGTGCAGGGAGAGGAAAATCTGCCTCAAAGTTCCAAACGGAATTTTTAGGCAGATATTCCTCCCCTAAAATACTCAGTGTGAACATAGCCTCAAACTGCCTCGCGGGAAAAAGAAGCGACATGCCCTATCTTCGGGCGTTTCCGCCTCTGACCTCCCATTGACTTCAATGGGAGGCAGAGAAAGCGTATTTTGCTGTGTTTTATGCCCGCGGGCGAAAAACACCGCAAAAAACTCAGCGAAAATCTGCCTCAAACTTCCAAACGGAATTTTGAGGCAGATATTCCTCCTGCAAAATACTCAGTGTGAACATAGCCTTTTACTGTCAGTTCACACAGCGTTATTTTGGCGCTGATTGACGTGGAAACAGCATCGGAATCAGCGCCTTTTTTTTCCCAGGCAGCTTTGCCTGCTCGCGGGAAAAAAAAAGGTGCCGTATCCTTTGTTGCCACAGTTTCTGCATCTGACCTCCCATTGAAATGAACGGGAGGCAGAAAAAACCTGCGACACTAGTTTCGGAGCGTTTTTTGCCCAAGGTCCTTGCATTACCTTCTATGGCCGCAGCCGAAAAACGCTGCGGAAAAACACGTGCAGGCAGTTCAAAATCTGACCAAAAATTTGTGAAGGAATTCTTGGTGTTTTTGATACTGCGATATGTTGTTTTTTATTTTTTTCATCCCCATATTCCAAGAGCCATACCTTGCTTATAGTTTCATAGATGTAGCCATGTGAGAGCTTGTTTTTTGCAGGACGAGTTGTATTTTTTTATTTGCACAATTTTGGGGTACGTATAATGTATTGAAAACATTTTATTAGGCCTCATTCACACGACAGGGTTTCCCGTCCGGGTGCCGGCCGTTCATAAATCGGCCGGCACCCGGCTGCATTAGGAATAATAGACCCCTAATGGGGCTATTCACACAACCGATTTTTTGACGGCCGGGAAAACCGGCCGTCAAAAAATAGGACATGCTCTGTTTTCGGCCGTCCGGCTCCCATAGAAGTCTATGGGGCCGGGTAATACACGGCCATCACCGGAATGTGTCCCGAGTGATGGCCGGGTTTTCCGTGGCTTGCGCTCTATCTCCTCCTCCTCACAGCGCAGAGTGCATGTGAGGAGGAGGAGTTGCTGCCATTCGGACGAATGGCTGTACACTGTGTGGCAGGGCCGGGGTGTACAGCAGGTGGAAGGGAGCGCTGCGCTGGCTCCCTTCCCCTGCTTGTTTTAAAAGCGCCCTGGCCCGGCGAAACCTTCCATGGCGCAGCTAGCAGCTGCTGCGGCTGCTACTATTGTAGCGACGCCACTATAGCAGAGCAGGGCGGTATCTCCCCGCTCTTCTATGTGCTAGCTCCATTTTAGCTCCCTGAAGGAGCGGAATCCCTGTGTGTTCGGGGATTCCGCTCCTGCACAGAGCGCTTGATGTCTCTGTCCATATCTGGGCAGTGACATCAGGGGAAACTCCTGAAGCGGAATCCCCGAACACATGGGGATTCCCCTTCAGGAGTTGACGCTGATGTCACTGTCCAGATCTGCCTGGCCCGGAACGGATGCAAAAATAATGCAAACCGGCCGGGAAAAATGGCAGATTTTACCGGCCGATACTCGGGCTCGGGCGGGACCCGGTCGTGTGAATCCCGCCTTAGTCTTTTTTTGGAGTGAATGGACAGACAGTAACAGCAGTTCCGCAAACGTTTTGTTTTTTTATGGCATTCTCCATGCGGTATAAATGACAACTTTATTCTGCGGATTGTTACGATTACGGCATTACCAAATTTATATAATATGTCAGTCAGATAATGGAAAGGGGTTAAAACCATTTTTTCTCCCTGCATTTCGAGAACCAGAACTTTTTTTTAATGTTTGTCGACCTTGCTGTAAGAGGGCTTATTTTTAATGCGAGACGACTTGTATTTTTTAATGGCACTATTTTAGGGTGCGTATAATTTATTAAAGTGTAGCTGAACATTTGACAAACTTCTGGCATGTCATAGTGACATGTCAGAAGTTTGGATTGTTGGGGGTCCGAGCACTGAGACCCCCACCAATCGCTAGAAGGAAGCAGCTGAAGCGCTCGTGTGAACGCTCAGCCGCTTCGTGTCAGTTCGGCTATTTTCAGACTAAATGTATCGGTGTACAGACTCAATACAAAGTCTATGAGCCCGTACTCCGATACATCGGCTTTCCGGAAAAAGCCGAACAGACACGAAACGGCTGAGCGCTTACACGAGCGCTTCAGCTGCTTCGTTCTAGTGATTGGTGGGGGTCTCAGTGCTCGGAACCCCCCACCAATCCAAACTTCTGACATGTCACTATGACATGTCAGAAGTTTGTCAAACATTTAGCTACACTTTAAATGAGCTTTAGTCTTTTCTTTTTTTTTTTTTTAGGTGGGCAATGAAAAAAAACAGTCTTTTTTTTTATATATCTTTTTCGATTGGTCTGATTGCAGTCATACCAAATATATATATAGGGTTTTTCTCAACTTAGCCTCAATGACAGCACCACAGGAGGTTGGGTCTCTGCCTCGAATAGGGACAGGAAACAGCAAGAGGTTAAAGGGAACGTGTCGCTAGAAAAAATATTTTTTTTTTTAGTTAAACAATTAGTGTATAAATGATTAAACATTGTTCTAATTTTTTTAATTTTTTCACAAGTCAGGAAATATTATAAATTAGATTCTAATTTATAACATTTGCCAGTGCTGGTCACTAGAGGGAGCAATTCCCAAAATTGCAGCATTGGCATGTGGTAAAGCAACCACATTGCTTTATGCTGCAAAATGTGAGAATACTCACTCGCTCTAGTGAGCTCACAGAATCCCCCCTCCCTTATCCTGGCTAGTGCCAGGAGAAAGGAGGGGATTGAACGGTCAAACCTCCTACACTGTGTGCCGCCAATTTTTGAGCGAACACACAGTGTAGTAGGTTTACATACAGTGGTAATCACACACTAAAACACGTACATACACAGAAATAACTTACCTTCTCCTGCCGCCGCCACTCCCTCTGGTCCGTCCGTTCTGTCTGCTCCCTCCGCTCCAAGTGCTTGCATTAGAACACAAGTCCGGAAGCCGCGACCGGAAGTAGTAATCTTACTGTCCGGCCGCGGCTTCCGGTCCACAAGAAAATGGCGCCGGACGTCGCTCGGCCGAAGACCTTCCATTTGGACTGTGTGGGGCATGCGCATGCGCCGTTCCCACACAGACGGCGTACAGCATAGTGAATGGAACGGGTCCTGTTCGCATTCGCTATGGGGCTGTATGTGCCGTATTCCATGTCTGTATGTGTCGTTAATCGACACATACAGAGATGGAAAAAAAATGGCAGCCCCCATAGGGAAGAAAAAGTTCAAAAATAAAAAAAAAGTAAAACACAAACACACAAATAAATAAAACATTTTTTAATAAAACACTAAAAGCAAATTGATATAAATTTTTTTTTTTTTCGTGACACCCTTCTTTTAAATAGTCCCCCCATCTCCCAATCCTAATTGTTTTTCCTGTCACTATTAGGGCATACATGAGGATTGCTACCACTCCTGGTAGCACTTTCTATGGAAGTTAAGCAGGGATTCTTACCGTAAAAAGGTCCATTTCTGCTGCCTCTCGGATCGCTAATCTGGTTTTTCCTGCACCCTGGGTAAAGCAAGGGTTCAGATGGCAGCTCCAGTTCCTCCGGGTTCCCCAGCTGTGTTCCCCCCTCTCCTGACATCATAGGACTGTGTTGCTAGCTGGAGAGGGGAGATGTCCTCCTTCCGGCAGCCTCTCCAGCGTGTGTTCCATGTGAAGTGCACGCAATGTCACTTGCGGTCGCATTGTACGCGTTTCCGGCCACACGGTGATGTACTGCCGGTTATGTGTGACATCGCTCCGCTTTCAATGCGGGCGCCCATCTATCCCGGTGACTTGTTGGTCCTGGCTTCCGACACTTCCTTCGACATGGTCAAGGAAGCGTGGTGGGACTGCAGCGGGGAGGGGGACCAATACTCCATTGGAGGAAGACCTTGCGTGGATCCCGATGGTCGAGGTTAAAGGTCACCCAGATTAAAGGCTCACTCTCTCCAGGTAGGACAACTCATACTATCCTGTCTGAACAAGTGAAATTATCTGTAAAGCCTGGTTCTATGGAGCCTGAAAGGAGCGTAACCCCCCCCCAGCCCGGTAAGTTTTTGTTTTTTTCTGGTAGGTGTTTTACTTTGGTATTCGTGCGTTATTTTTACCATCCCTTCCTTCCCTTTTTCTTTCCTCTCCCTTAGGCCTTATTTACACGAACGTGTTAAACGAATGAACCCTCATAAAGATGGAATCCGAACATGAAAGCAGCCTGGTCCCCCTGATGTTAAATTGGTCTGCCTATGACTGCACTTTGCATGTATTTTATTAGGTATCTATCTGTGCAAATGTACTATGCTTAGCACCTGCCTAAAAATATTTATTTATGCTCTTTGTGGGATCTTGTGACCAATATAACATCAGGGGGACCAGGCTGCTTTCATGTTCGGATTCCATCTCTTTATGAGGGTTCATTCTTTTTACTGTGTATAGTTGTAATGTGTTTTTTCTGTGTATTTTTGACTGAAATAAAGATTGTTTGTAATTTTGCAAATACTTGGTCGTGACTTTTCTTCTCTTTCTGGTTTATTATATCTGTCACTGTGACCATTGGCACAATTTGGGGCATTGCTCGGTCTGCTAGAACGTGTTAAACGTTGAAATGGCCGTATGAAGGGTCCGTGAGAAAATAGGACATGTCCTATTTTTTTTCACGCATCCCTCCATAGGCTCTAATCTATGGGGAATGCGTGACATCGCGTCCCGCAGCGCAGCACACGGATTCACGTCCGAGATGCGCAACGCGTGTGAATCCGGCCTTAGAGTGATAATGATCCTCCTCAGAAATCTAAGAAAGATCCTAAAATTCAGAAGTGTGCTATTATTTTTTTGAAAATTACCATCCTCCAATAACATCCTTATACCAAATTGTATTGAAAAAAATATTAGGGAGGAACAGCCGTCCATTATGTGTGAACTTAAAGGGATGGTTAGGGAGGAGATTCAGTCATCAGTTGCTACCTCCTCTCTGGCCTTTATACTTACCGAACCCCCTCCCGTCTCAAAAAAGAGAGAGATTTCTATTGAGGATTCTGATTCAGAAGGGGGTAGTTGCCTTCCTTCTATATCAGAGGTAACAGAAAATGGAGAGTTAGGATATTTTCACACGCAAATGCAAAATACGTCTGAAATTACAGGCGAAAACAGCTCCTGAATTTCAGACGTTTTTGCAAGTACTCGTGTTTTTCGCGGTGTCCATTCCGGAAGTAATTGGAGCAGTTTTTTAATGGAGTACATGAAAAACTGCTCCAGAAACGTCCCAAGAAGTGACATGCACTTCATTGACGCGGGCGTATTTTTAGGCGCCGTCTTTTGTCAGCAACGCGTAAAATGACAGCTCGTCTGAACAGAACATCGTAAAACCCATTGCAAGCAATGGGCAGATGTTTGCAGACGTAATAGAGCCGTCTTTTCAGGCGTAATTCGAGCCGTAAAACTCCTGAATTACGTCTGAAAGTAGGTCGTGTGCACATACCCTAATTGTGTATATCTACATCTAAGCGAGAAGAAAAGTACTATTTTTCATCAGACCAGACGGATGAACTGCTTAATACTCTTTGAAGTACTATGGGGGAGGAAATCCAGGAAGCTCTTTCAGTGAAAGAAATGAGATGCTCGCAGGGCTACGTGCACAGAGACAGGTTTTTCGAGTACATGAAAACCTACTAGGGTAAATCGTAGATGAATGGAAATTTCCTGAGAAACAACTTTCCCTTCCAGCGGAAATCCAATACCGATTTGCCATCTTCAAAATGTAATCTATCAAATCCACCATGCCCATAATCTGGATGGATTATATGATGGCAAAAGTAGATCAGGATGCATACTATCCTATCCCAATGCATCCAATTTACCAAAAGTTTCTAAGGTTTGCAATTTTACAGGATCAAGAAGTCTCATTATCAGTTCAAGGCACTTCCCTTTGGGATTTCATCCGCTTCACAAAGATAATGGCAGAAATAGTGGCTTTCGTCAGGAACAAAGGGATTCATATAATCCTATACTTTGACGACCTACTCCTGGTAGCACCAACAGCTCTCTCTCTCTTCACATCCAATAGGTTTCCTGAACTCTGGAAAATGTAGGCTGGATTATAAAGAAAGGGAAATCTTACCTGCAAACAGAAAATCTTTCTGGGGGTACTACTAGACTCGCACATGCACATGTCCTTCCTACCTCAACAAAAAAAGATTGCTCTAAGAGAAAAAATATCTATCTTTATTAAAAAAATAAAATAATCAGGTCCCTATAAGAGTGGCCATGCCAATTCTGGGGTCTCTGACATCCTGCATTCGGTCAGTGGCTTGGTCTCAAAGCCATTCCAGAGATCTGTAAATGGCAATCCTTTCTCAAAAGCAGTAAAGAGATCCCTCCTTTGGTGGCTGAAACCGCTGAATCTGGAGAAGAGTCTCATGGCACTGCTTTCCAGTTATCACAATTATAACAGATGCAAGCAGGAGAGGATAAGAGCGGTTGTAGCCCAAAATGCATTCCAGGGAATTTTCCCACTAAGTGTATGTTCACACACAAACTCAAAAACGTCTGAAAATACGGAGCGGTTTTCAAAAGAAAACCGCTCCTGATTTTCAGATGTTTTTAAGCCACTCACGATTTTTGCTACGTTTTTTCTGTCTGTTTTTGGAGCTGTTTTCAATAGTCTATGAAAAACCGCTCCAAAAATGTCCCAAGAAGTGACATGCACTTCTTTTTCGCGGACGTTTTTTTTACGCGGCCGTGTAAAAAAACGGCCCATCGGAACAGAATGCCGTTTTTCCCATTGAAATCAATGGGCATATGTTTTGCCTCCAATTTTTCGGGCATTTACGGCCTAAAAAAAACGGCCCAAAATAAGCTGTGTGAACATACCTAAGGATAAGCCAACGCTCCTCAAACTTTAGGGAGCTCAGAGCGGTACTGGATACATTAAGAGCTGCAAATGACCTTCTATGTGGTTCTCATGTCAAAGTTTACTCTGGCAACACAACTACGGTAGCTTACTTAAGACATCAAGCACAAGGCAAAGAAATCCTCAAAAACTTACTTGAAAGGCAGAGTACCCAAGCGGACTTCCTAAGATCTGAAACCAACAGAGTGGAAATCACTATATAAACTCCAAAAGCAGTTATAATGCGGGCTGGGCACTGTTTGCAACAAAAACATCCCCCCATCATTTACCACAAAGGCCGCTCCATATCATAAACCATACACAAGAGAAAATGCAGAGATTATAGCCAAATATTATAAAAATGTAAATATTTTATTAAACACATACAACAAACAATGTATTAAAAAAAGCATACATAATACATAAGGACAATACATGTCTCACACCCCCCGAGGAAGCACCGGAAGCGAAACGCGCGTTGGGGTCCATGTGGAGGAGCAAGTACTGAGTCACTTTTTTGCTTCTGCTATGGGTAAGGCTAGGGTTACCCAATACTGAATAATGCACTGACACTTTACCCTAAATTTCCCCTCCCTCTCCTTTGTATGACAGAATTCAATGTGTATCGGGATTATTCACTAGTAATAGGGAACCCATCCTCTATCTAAATATAAATCTATTAAATTACTCACTTTAGCCCATAGCATTCATATATATAACTCAGTACTTTTTGACCATTTGCTCCATCTATTTTACTGGAGTCTTGTCCTTATGTATGCTTTTTTTAATACATTGTTTGTTATATGTGTTTAATAAAATATTTACATTTTTATAATATTTGGCTATAAGCTCTGCATCTTCTCTTGTGTATGGTTTAACCAACAGAGTGGTGCCTAAACTAAAAATATTTTCTCCAAATTACCAAGAAATGGGGTTCTCCAGAAGTGGACTTGTTTGCAACTCGGGAAAATGAAGAAAACTCTCAAGTCTTCTTCTAGATCCTAAAGAATATGGCCTTGGTATAGATGCTCCAGCTCACAGCTGCAACTTCAAGCTTGGGTATGCCTTTCCTCTGCTTCCCAGTACTCTCCAAAAGATCAGAGAAGAAAGAGCGAAGTTAATTTTAACCACTCCGTTTTGCCCAAAGAGAGCTTGCTTCGGTCTGCTAAACAGCTTAAAAATGGCAAAGCCTTGTGTTCTTCCAATATCCCAGGACCACCTCTTCAAAGGTCCAATTTTTCATCCAGACCCACAGAAATTCAACCTAGGAGCTTGGCTTCTGAAGCCTCCGTCCTGAGAGCTAAAGACTTATCTGGAGCCGTTATCCTTACTTTACAGAAAAGTAGAAAGGACATAACAAATACCATCTATAGCAGGGGTCTGAAGCACGCGGCCCGCGGGCCGCATGCGGCCCCTCGGGCTGTCATCTGTGGCCCGCGGGACACCGCTAGTATGTGGAATTCCCTGACATCGCTGTCCACATATGAACAGCGATGTCTGGGGCTTCCCCAGAGCCGGAGTCCCGAGCAGAGCGCTGGTGTCGGCTCTGCTCCGGGACTCTGTGGAATTCCCTGACATCGCTGTCCACATATGAACAGTGATGTCTGGGGCTTCTCCAGAGCCGGAGTCCCGAGCAGAGCGCTGGTGTCGGCTCTGCTCCGGGACTCTGTGGAATTCCCTGACATCGCTGCCCATATATGGACAGTGTGTCAGGGTCTTGCCCAGAGCGGAGCAGAGCGCTGGTGTCGGCTCTGCTCCTGGACTCTGGAATTCCCTGACATCACTGTCCACATATGAACAGCGATGTCTGGGGCTTCCCCAGAGCCGGAGTCCCGAGCAGAGCGCTGGTGTCGGCTCTGCTCCGGGACTCTGTGGAATTCCCTGACATCGCTGCCCATATATGGACGGTGTGTCAGGGTCTTCCCCAGAGTGGAGTCCCGTGCAGAGCGCTATTATCGGCTCTGCTCCGGGACTCTGGGGAAGCCTCTGACATCGCTGTCCATACATCGACAATGATGTCAGGGGCTTCCCCAGAGCAGGAGTCCCAGTGATGTCAGGAGCACAGCTGGAGTCCCAGGAAGAGCCTACTATTGCTCTGCCTGGGACTCCAGCTCTGGGGCTGCCCCTGACATCTCTGTCCATATATGGACAGTGATGTCAGGAGCAGTGCTGGAATCCCAGGCAGTGTGCCAGAAGTGGCTCTGCTCCGGGACTCCAGCTCTGGGCAAGCCCCTGACATCACTGGGGCAGCCTCTACAGAGGGCACTGTGGCAGTATCTGAAGAGGACACTGGCATTATCTAGGGGTGTGTTGATTTATCTACAGAGGGCACCGTGGCCTTATCTACAGAGGGCACCGTGGCCTTATCTACAGAGGGCACCGTGGCCTTATCTACAGAGGACACCGTGGCCTTATCTACAGAGGGCACCGTGGCCTTATCTACAGAGGGCACCGTGGCCTTATCTACAGAGGGCACCGTGGCAGCATCCACAGAGGGCACTGCGGCACTATCTAAAAAGGGGCTGCCCAATCTTGACATGTGTGTTAACTGAGCCGTCGGACTGCATTTAGCGACACTTAAACTGGAAAGCTGGATTGTTGAAAATAAGCACGTGGAGAAATATCTCATTTTAAACCTAGCGCTATTATTATAGTAATGTAGTATTATTATTCTAGTAATATAGTGTTATAGTAGTTCAAATAACTAATTGATTAACAATAATTTTGTATTGTATCAAATTTGAAAGTAATGCGGCCCGTCAACTTCCCATTTTTTCTACATGCGGCCCACTTACCCGGCCGAGTTTGAGACCCCTGATCTATAGTAAGGTGTGGAAAACGTTTCTTTCCTGGTGTGGGGATAATAAGCCAGACCACGGATCACCCTAAAGTGGCCCAGATTCTTGATTTAAGATTTCATTTTATTTTTTTTACAGACCGGTCTCAAACCCAGTACTTTTAAAAGTACAAATTTCAGCTTTAAAGGGAATGTGTCGCAAATGAAAAATATTTTTTTAAGTAAGTTACTTATTTTTTCTTTTAATTATTATTTTTTTTCTTCCACAAGGTGGAAAGTATTAAAAATTAAATAATACTTTGACATGTTTTCCTATGTTGACCACCAGAGGGTGTACTTCCCATAATTACAGCAAAGTGAATGAGGAGAAGCAGACTGACTTACAGCTGATGGAAATGTGGGAGGGAGACACACCCCCTCCCTATTTTTGGCTACAAGCCAGGAAAGATGCCTTTAAAGAGGCTCTGTCACCACATTATAAGTGCCCTATCTCCTAGATAATATGATCGGCGCTGTAATGTAGATAACAGTGGTTTTTATTTTGAAAAACTATAATTTCCAGTACATCCCTCATGACAGCACCACAGGAGGTTACCCTATTGACCTCTATAGGGACAGGAAGACAGAGAGGTTAAAAGGCCCCTCCCACCACCCACTTGCCAGTGTTTTTCCTGTCCCTACAGGGTCAGGAGCAGAGAGACGTCGCTCCTGTGTTGCTGCAGGAGAAAATACTCGGGCAGGGGGCAAGATCGGGGGGTTCGTGCACTCCCCCTTCTCTTCCCCCTAAAGCCTAGGCTAACACCCCTCTAACGAGAGGTCCCTTAGCTCCCAACCTAAGACACCTACCTGAGGAATCCTAGGCAGGGTTCCGGTAGCGCGTGGGGTTCGGGATTCCCAAACAGGCTTCGGCCGGGCCGCGTGACCAGGCGGGGACCGGCAGCTCCATAGGTCTGGACGCACCGGCAGGGTATCCTCGCTGCGCCGCATAGCAAGCCTCAGTCGCCGGCTATGAGCGGCTGCACCTCAACGAATAGCCGCGACCGGAAATGACGTCTGGCTACTTCCATTCCGCGGCCATCTTGGAAGGTGGGAAATTCAAAACGCCCGCATTTAAAGGGACACGCACAGGTATGTAGTTAGAGCTGATACCTCTAACTTGGATTGATTTTGTGGATTGCATATTGCATTGCCTGTTACCTGTTGCGGTATGGAACTTCCTCGTCCTGACGGAACTCCAGATATATGCCAGGGTCACGTGAGTCTCACCCTTGGGGTAAGGGTTATGACTCCTTATGTATGTACACCATACTTTACCTACCTTCTGTTTTCTCTAGGATAAAGATTCCTCTCAGAGACAAACTGATAAAAAGAAGATTAAAAAATGTGCGACTTGTGCAAAAAAATTGCCAGAGTCACATAGGAAACAATTGTGTCAGGATTGTATTGCAAAAATTCTAAAGGAGGAACAACCAACGTTTATGTCTGAACTTAGGGCTATGATTCGTGAAGAAGTGAGTCAGTCAGTAGCCTCCCTCGCCCCTCCTCAAGAAACTCCCTCACACTCCCGGGCAAAAGGACCACAGATTGAAGTGGATCAAAAATATTGTCCTCCTTCTCAGGGGTCTGACTCTGAGCAGGAGTGTTGTTACCTATCGGAGGGTGAGTTAGAAGGAGAGGAACTCTTGCCTTCAACTTCATCCACTCAAGAGAAAAAAAAATTCTTCTCTTCCGAGATGTCTGATACCTTAATCCAGGCAATACGGGAAACCATGGATATTCCCGAAGAAGACCAACCACATACCATCCAGGATGAGATGTTTGGGGGTCTAACGGAAAAGAAAACAAAGGTTTTTCCGGTAAACGAAAATATCAAAAGAATGGTGACAACTGAATGGGAAGATTCAGAAAAAAGGCTCTTCATTTCAAGAGGGTTTAAAAACAGACTTCTCTTTGATCCAGAAGACATTAAACCTTGGGATGAGATCCCAAAAGTAGATGTCCCAGTAGCCACGGTTGCTAAAAAAAAAACGCAATCCCATTTGAAGATTCCTCTCAGTTGAAGGACGCCATGGACCGAAAGGCAGACGGGCTACTGAAAAGAGCTTGGGAATCCTCCTCGGCTTTGATCTCTACTAATATCACGGCCACATCAGTAGCAAGAGCAATGTTTATATGGTTAAACCAGCTGGAGACCCATCTGATGATGAAGACCTCACGACAAGATCTATTAGAATCTCTACCCTTACTAAAGATGGCAACCGGATTCTTGGTAGACGCTTCAGCGGAATCCATTAGATTTGCTGCCAGGAATGGGGCTCTCTCAAATGCTACTAAAAGAGCATTATGGCTCAAAATGTGGTCAGGAGATATGAAGTCCAAGAACAAATTGTGTTCTATCCCGTTTACAGGGTCTCTGATGTTCGGTCCTCTCCTGGATAACATGCTGGAGAATGCAGCAGATAGGAAAAAGGGGTTTCCAGAAGAGAAACCAAAAAAACCCCCTCAGTTTGGGAGGTTTCACCAACAGAGGGAACCTACCTTACAGAACTACAGCGGGAAAGGGAAGTCCGGTCGCTGGAGTTACCCCAAAGGAAGAAGGGGTCGAGGATATCTCCTTAACCCCAATAATTCATTTCAGCCCTCAAAGCAATGACGCCAAGAGTGTGGGAGGAAGACTCCTACTATTTTATCCCAAATGGACCGGAATAACCCAGAACCCCTGGGTTCTAAAGATTATAGAAGAAGGGTACAAAATAGAATTTTCCTCCATTCCTCCAGAGAAATTTCTAATAACCAAGTACCAAGCAAAAGACCTTCATCAGATCCTTATCCGGGACGTCCAGAAACTACTCAAATTGAGAGCAATTACTCCAGTTCCCCACAAGGAAAAATTCAAAGGCCACTATTCAAAAATCTTCTGAGTCAAAAAAAACAAACGGTTCCTACAGGACAATAATCAACCTGAAGGTCCTGAACAAGTGGGTGAAATATCAAAAATTCAAGATGGAGTCTATCAGATCGACAATTCCTCTAATAAGGGAAGAGGCATCAATGTGTACGATCGATTTAAAGGATGCGTATTATCATGTTCCTATCCACCCCGCTTACCAAAGATTCCTCAGATTCGCGATTCAGGACAGTCCTTCCATTCTCCACTTCCAGTTTGTATGCCTCCCTTTCGGCATCTCCTCCCCAGAATTTTTACAAAAACTATAGCAGAGCTCATGGCATTCGTAAGAAGTCAGGGCATAGTAATTATCCCATATCTAGACGACTTCTTGTTGACAGCAGATACTCCGTCTATCTTAGAAAGTCATCGGTCACAGGTTCTTTCCCTACTACAGGAATTGGGATGGATAATCAACTTTCAGAAGTCAAGTCTTCCTCCCCAAAAACAGGTCTTCTTAGTAGTGCTACTAGACTCCTCCCTTCAACATTCCTTCCTCCCAAGAGAGAAACAAATACTCCTACTGACAGAAGTAAGGAAAATTCGGGGGAAAGACGCCTGTTCCATAAGGGAATGTATGCGGATGTTAGGAATGATGATGTCTTGCATCCAATCTATTCCATGGAGTCAATTTCACTCCAGACCCTTACAGAATCTGATCCTGTCCCAGTGGGATCGAAAACAGGACTCCCTGAATTCAAGAATTCAAATTTCCGAGACCGTGAAATCATACCTCCTGTGGTGGCTCTGCACAAACAACATAGACAAGGGAGTCCCTGGAGAATGGTCCCTAAACAGGGAAGTCTTTCTGTCCTTAACCCGAACATGGGTTTATCCACAAATAGACCTGTTTGCCACAAGGAAAAACTCCCAAGTAGAGACATTCTTCTCCCTAAATCTCAAAGACAACCCATTGGGAGTAGATGCATTGTCCCAACCCTGGGACATGGATCTGGCCTATGCCTTTCCTCCATTTCCTCTAATACAAATGGTACTAAGAAAAATCCAGGAAGATTTGACAAAGCTCATCATTATTCTTCCCTATTGGCCAAAAAAAAGCTGGTTTCCAATCGTAAAATACCTAGCGTTGGAAGACCTTATCATGCTCCCGGTCAAGGAGAATCTTCTCTCCCAGGGTCCCTTATTCTTTCAGGGAATTGGAACTCTGAAGTTGTCAGCCTGGATCCTGAAAGGCAGATCTTGAGAAACCACGGTCTGTCAGATGAGGTAATTTCAACTATCTTATCAACTCATAAAGAAGTTACCTCAAAAATCTATAAAAAAAATTGGAAGAAATTCTGTTCCTGGTATGGAAACCCAGGACCAGACCCCTTTTCTCCCAGCATCGCGAAAATCCTAGATTTTTTACAATCGGGATTCAAAAAAGGGCTTAGCCCTAGTACCTTAAAAGTGCAAATTTCAGCCTTCGGTAATTTTTTTAACACTCCCTTGGCTGAACATCGGTGGGGCAGAAGATTCACTCAAGCAGTCTCTAAACTGAAACCTTCCCTAAAGTAATCAGTTCCTACCTGGGATTTGAATGTAGTGTTAACGGCTCTTTGTGATCCCCCCCCCCCTCGACGCTCGACACGATTAGTATGCATTTTTTAACTCAAAAAGCTGCATTCTTAGTCGCTATTACTTCAGCAAGAAGGATTGGAGAAATCCAATCTGTCGGTCATAGAACTCTACCTAAAAGTACAAGAAAATAAGATCATTCTGAAGCTAGATCCTTCCTTTATTCCAAAGGTATCTACTGCTTTCCATAGGGAACAAGAAATAATTCTACCTTCCTTTTATCCAGATCCTAAAAACCAACAAGAAGAAAAATTCCATTGCCCGGATGTCAGGTGAACAATTCTTCAGTATCTGGATAAAACCTCCTCCTGGAGACAAGATAAAAATCTATTTGTCCTGTATGGGGGAAAGAATAGAGGAAAGAAAGCCTCAAAAGGCTCTCTAGCGAGATGGGTAAAAACTACCATACAAGAAGCCTACAAGTCCCAAGGACTATGTGCCCCACAAGGCATCAGAGCCCATTCAACGAGGGCAGTTTCGGCATCCTGGGCAGAAAGAAGAGAAGCCTCTATGGACCAAATCTGCAGAGGTGCTACTTGGTCAAACCATCATACGTTTTGCAAACATTATAGGCTAGATGTTCTGTCAGATACGGATTTAAGTTTTGGACGGAAAGTCCTCCAATCCGTAGTCCCGACCTGAGCATTATAATTTGGTATTGCTCCTGTGGTGATGTCATGAGGGATGTACTGGAAAGTAGGAATTAGACCTACCGGTAATTGTATTTCCAGGAATCCATCATGACAGAACCCTTACATTCCCTCCCTTATTGAAATTCTGATTTGTGCAATTAACATGTCAGTTATTATCCCTAGAAATAAAATAGGGTTGCATCCATCCTGGTGTAGTAATTCAAAAACACTGGCAAGTGGGTGGTGGGAGGGGCCTTTTAACCTCTCTGTCTTCCTGTCCCTATAGAGGTCAATAGGGCAACCTCCTGTGGTGCTGTCATGATGGATTCCTGGAAATACAATTACCGGTAGGTCTAATTCCTACCTTTTGAGCAAGTTATGAGCAATTCTAGATTCATGCTAATTAGTTTCTTAATAGACAACTGGGCGTGTTTTACCTTTTGACCAAATGGGCGTTGTAAAGAGAAGTGTATGACGCTGACCAATCAGCGTCATACACTTCTCTCCATTCATGTCCATTTGTATACACCGCACAGCGTGTCACATACACCCACATTGCCTCCAGCCAGGACGCGATGTCTATTCACACTCCCGACACTTCGTTAAAGTTTGTGTGGGACTTACTCACATGGCAAAGCGTGATCTCGCGAGATCACGCTGTGCTGTCATTCACAGAAACTTTACCGAAGTGTCGGAACTTTGAATAGACATTGTGTCCTGGCTGGGGGCAATGTCTATTCACTGTTAAGACACTTCAGTAAAGTTAATGTGGATGTATGTGACGGCACAGCATGATCTCTTGAGGACCCTGCTCATTTTGGCCTTCAGGACCAGACCCATTTTTTTCAAATCTGACATGTCACTTTATGTGGTAATAACTTGGGAATGCTTTCATGTATCCAAGTGATTCTGAGATTGTTTTCTCGTGACAAATTGTACTTTATCTTAATGGAAAAATTTGGTTGATAAATTCATTGCTTATTTGTAAAAAAACACCAAAATTTATGATTTTTCTAATTTTAAATGTATCTGCTTGTAAAACAGATAGTAATACCACACAAAGTTACTATTTCACATATTCCATATGTCTACTTTATGTTGGCATAATTTTTTGAACGTCCTTTCATTCTTCTAGGACGTTACAAGGCTTAGAACTTTAGGAGCAATTTCTCACGTTTTCAAGAAAATGTCAAAAGGCTATATTTTCAGGGACCAGTTCAGTTCTGCAGTGGCTTTGAGGAGCCTATATATTAGAAACCCCCAATAAATCACCCGATTTTGAAAACTGTACCACTCAAAGTATTCAAAACATTCAGAAAGTATTTTAACCCTTTAGACGTTTTCTGTTTTTTGAGGTTTTTTTTTTACACTTCGTAGGGGACTTGAAGATCTGATCGTCTGATCCCCTGTACAATACACTGCACTACTTATGAAGTTCAGTGTATTGTAACTGTCATTTTACAACTGACAATCCGTCTATTAGGTCCTGCCTCTGGCAGGACCGAATAGTCTACCGTCCCTGGCCGACTAGGAAGTCGTTGCTACGCTTCCTGGTTGCTATAGCAAACATTGGCACCCCACAATTTTTTTTTCGGGGTGCAGAGGGAGCCCCCTACCGCTGTATCAATCACTTAAATTCCGCTGTCGCTATTGACAGCAGCATTTAAGGGGTTAAAGTGTGGCGATCGGAGAGAACCGTGATCGCCGTCATTGCAGTGGGATGTTGGCTGTATATTACAGCCGACACCCGCTGAAGATAAAGCACGCACAGCTCCTGTGCCCGCTTCATCCTCAGGGCGTTACTATAAGCCCATTTGCGGGAAGGGGTTAATAAAGTATTTTATTTTTTTTATTTTTTTTTTACATGTATTTCTCTGATCTCACGGATTTAGAAATAAGGAGATCAGAGAAAGTGACGGGAGCTTTCTCCTGTAGACGACGTCACAGACGGCTGTGATTTATCAGTCTCTGAAGACTGACCAATCACAGCAATCGCCGGCATGGGGGCCTGTTGATTGGTCCCCAGGACGGTAACAGAGACGGCTGGCTGTCAATGACCGCTGCCGTCGCTGTGTTATCACTATGTGATTTCACATAGTGACCGGTTATTCCTGCTCCGCAATAGTACGGCGCAGGTCTGCTTCAATAAGCGGCGTGTGCCGTACTATTGCGGTGCAGGTATGCAATGGGTTAAATTGCTAAGCAGTGTCCAGCTCTATTTTGGGAGTGTTTTTACAATGGCCGCTGGTAAAAGGCTAAGAATGATGAAAGTCAAGAGGGAGACCCTGTGGTGAATGACCTTTCAGTTGACTGGTTCATACGGCGTGTACTTGCCGCTGTTTTTGGGTCATTTCACGCACTGAAAAATTTACATTTCCATCAATGGGAAAGAGTGCCGTTCGTACATATAACACAATTTTTTACGCGTTTTTAAATAAATACGTTGTGGGGAAAAAAGCGTCTTCTCAATTCTTTGGCACATAAAGCACACCACATGTTCCCATAGTCAATGAGAGTCCTTATTACGCGCCAAAAAACAAGCAAAAACCACGCACAATATGTGTAGATAAAGACGTAAAAAACACCTGTATTTTAAAAGGCGCTTCACAAGAAACACTAGTGTATTTTACATGTCTACACGTAGTTTGTTTTTTAAGCGGCGTGTGAACATGCCCTAAGGGAATTATTTTTCATTGGCGTCTAGTTTCTATTGTTGTTCAGGGAGAAGTCGCTGTAGGTGAGAAGAATTTTATTTTTTATATTCCTAACTTTATTGTTTTATTCTGCAGGTTCTGTTCGACCGTTTGGACTACGTCGTAGATACGCAGGACTACTTCGATCTACGTTTTTTGTTTTTTTTAAATGGTTACCGAGGGTTGTGCGGAGGATTTTTTTTATTTGAATAAAATTTTCTTAGGGTGTATTCACACAATGCGGTTTTTGATGCGGTTTCGCCACACAGCCGAAAACTGCATCGAGAAAATTGTGGTAAAAAGGCATGCACTATTCTATGTGGTTTTCGGCTGTGCGGGAAGGAGGCAGCAAAACCGCACTGTGTGAATACACCCTTAGGCCCTGTTAACACAGATTTTTTTGCAGGCAGAAATCTAATCAGGAATTTCGATTTTTAAACCGCCTGCACTTTTTTCCGCTGTTCTCGCAGCAGTTTTCGCCCGCGGCCATTGAAGATAATGCAAGAACCATGTGCAAAAACGCCACGAAAAACGTCTCCGAAAAGATTTCAATGGGAGGTCAGAGGCAGAAGCCGCAAGAAAGGCAACGCCGCTTTTTTTTTCCCGGGGACGGCCAAAAGCCACCCGAGAGAAAATCGCCTCTACCTCCCTTCAAAATCAATGCGGGGAGATTTCGGGGGTTTTATGGCGCTTATTCTGACGGGGTTTCCACATCAAAATCAGCGTCAGCAAGCTCTGTGTGAACAAGGAGTTATATCTCTGTTTTTTTAACCCCCTTCAAGACACAGCTTGTTTTGGCCTTGTGGACACAGATGATTTTTTCAAATCTGACGTGTGTCGCTTTATGTGGTAATAACTTTGGAATGCTTTAACCTATCCAAGCGATTCTGAGATTGTTTTCTCGTGACATATTGTACTTCATGTAACTGAAAAAATGTGGTCGTTAAATTCAATATTTATTTGTGAAAAACGTACAATTTTAGAGAAAATGTGCAAAAATTAGCATTTTTCGAAATTTAAATGTATCTGCTTGTAAAAAAGATAGTAATACCACCCAAATAGTTACTAGTTAGTTAACATCCCCATATGTCTACTTTGTTTGCTTCTTTTTTTCACGTCCTTTTTATTTTTCTAGGACTTACAAGGCTTAGAACTTTAAAGAGGCCCTGTCACCAGATTATCAAATCCCTATCTCCTATTGCATGTGATGGGCGCTGCAATGTAGATAACAGTAAAGTTTTTTGTTTTTTTTGAAAAACGATCATTTTTGCCAATGTTATGAGCAATTTTATATTTATGCAAATGAGCTTTTCAATGGACAACTGGGCATGTTTTCTCATATTTCCAACTGGGCGTGTATTGTGTTTTTACCAACTGGGCGTGTTTACTTGTTTTACCAACTGGGCGTTGTGAATAGAAGTGTATGACGCTGACAAATCAGCATCATACACTTCTCATCGTTCCCACCCAGCTTCTTTGACAGCAGACACAGCGTGACGTCACCCACAGGTCCTTCAACCTTATCGTCGGACAAAGAAGATACATCGGCTCCAGGCGTCCAAAAGGTTAATATGCTCGTCTCTAGGGAGTTTGCTATGCTTACCTGCATATGGTGATGCTGCTGCAAATTCAACTGTACCCGCTGACGCCTGGAGCGGATGTGTCTTCTCTCTTCTGACGCCAAGGTTGAAGGACCTGTGGGTGATGTCACACTGTGTCTGCAGTCAAAGACTGGCTGGGAATGATGACATCACCCACAGGTCCTTCAACCTTGGTGTCAGAAGAGAGAAGACACATTAGCACCAGGCGTCAGAGAGTACAGTGCAGGGTATGTGCAGGTAAGCATAGCAAACTTCCTAGAGACGAGCATATTAACCTTTTGGACACCTGGATATGATGTATCTTCTTTGTCCGACGACCAGTTTGAAGGACCTGTGGGTGACGTCACGCTGTGTCTGCTGTGAAAGAAGCTGGGTGGGAACGATGGGAAGTGAATGATGCTGATTCGTCAGCGTCATACACTTCTATTCACAACGCCCAGTTGGTAAAACAAGTAAACATGCCCAGTTGGTAAAAACACAATACACGCCTAGTTGGAAATACGAGAAAACATGCCCAGTTGTCCATTGAAAAGCTAATTTGCATAAATATAAAATTGCTCATAACTTGCAAAAATTATCGTTTTTAAAAATAAAAAAAAACTTTACTGTTATCTACATTGCAGCGCCCATCACATGCAATAGGAGATAGGGATTTGATAATCTGGTGACAGAGCCTCTTTAACAGCAATTTCTCACATTTTCAAGAAAATTTCAAAAGGCTATTTTTTCAGGGACCAGTCCAGTTGTAAAGTGGTTTTGAGGGCCTTATATATTAGAAAGTCCCCATAAATCACCCCATTTTGAAAACTGCACCCCTCAAAGTATTAAAAACCGCATTCAGAAAGTATTTTAACCCTTTAGGCGTTTCTCAGGAATTAAAGCAAAGTAGAGGTGAAATTTACAAATTACATTTTTTTTTGCTGAAATTCATTTGTAATACTTTTTTTTCTGTAACACAGAAGGTTTTACCAGAGAAATGCAACTCTATATTTATTGCCCAGATTCTGCAGTTTTTATAAATATCCCACATGTGACCCTAGTCTGGTAATAGACTGAAATACCGGCCTCATAAGCAAAGGCGCACCTAGTGGATTTTGAGGCCTCCTTTTTTTTTTTTTAGGAATATATTTTAGGCACCATGTCGGGTTTAACCCCTTCAGGACACAGCCTGTTTTGGC